>NC_041334.1:32927504-33107504 GCF_004354835.1 Perca flavescens | reverse complement strand
TTAATCACAGGTAACTTATAATATTACTGGTGAAAACTGGAATGGTATTACAGCTATAATTTCATTTAGGTGCAATCCCTGCGGGAGAAAAAGTAAACTACTACTAATTCCATTCTGAGAATTTAATTCTTTTAATGGCTCTCACTGGTTTGTGTCCAGGGAACACTACAAAAATGTTTAAAAAAACGTTTCAGAGCAAGGCACACTTTTCTGACGGTTCTGGAATTTGCAAAAAAAAAATATAATGCGACACAAAGAATCTACTGGGATGTAAAAGCATGTCCGTGGGTGGCGTTAGTGATATGAGGAACCTCTCAAATAGGTAGTTATCTGGAAATGAAAATACATCTAGTCGGGCCACAATATCATCTTCCCGACGTATGTTTAACTTTCTGCAAAGTAATACAGCTTCTTCGTCGACAAAAGGACATGCCATGTTCGGATAAAAAACGTTTCCTAATCTGCCTAACACGGTTAATAAACCAACCCTGTTTTTTTTTTATTCATGCAGATAACAAACTGCGCTAAATACAGCCTGAATGAATGAATGAAGAAATGAAAGAGAGCTGTGTCAGAGGGAGGAGACTGAGAGAAACTCAAGGTTTATTGAAGAAAACCTGGTTCACAGGCTCAGTTACCATAGTAAATGACTCTGAGGTTAAGTTACCTCTCTTTCTGAAACGGGCTGGAGTTACCCCTCTCTCTCAGGTTTGAGTTACCTCCCTTTATGAAACAGAAAACCCAGAGTTTCCCTCATCTCAGGGTTAACAAACTCAGAGTTTTCACTAAACCTGCTTTCTGAAACGGACCGCCAGACACCTCACCTTTGGTCTACTCGCCTCTGTATGCTCCGATAAGACAGAGGGACTGAGTGAGACAGATTGTGGTTAGGGTTATTAGGGCAACCCACTTAGATAATTTGATATTCAATGAATCACTTAATCTGAGTTCTTATTTAACTTGGGTCTTATTTGTTGTAGTTTTTTATATTTCTGTTTCTGTCTCTGTCTTGTCTTGTAATGTCACTGTGATCTCAGATCTTGGCAATTACTTTGGTTAATACAGTCATACTGTAGTGAATAGAAGTGTGTCATTATGCACGGCCATCTACTGTTTACCTTGATTAAATCACATGCAAATGTCACCAGTCTGCTGCAAAATAACCACTGCATACAGTAGAATTAAAACTGAAATGACGTCCGATTGATCATATCAATGGCATCATCAACATTTGTGTAACTTGTTTCTATCATCGTAAAAAATGGAATTAAAAAAAGCACACCATCTGTCTGTGGCTGCGAGTTGTGGTCCTGTGTGTTCACGTTGTGCCGCTGTGTACTATCCAGGTTTGAGGAATTTATATGTGAAGATGCCATTTGTGTCTTTTTTTATAATTATTTTATTTCATTACACGAGTTAGAACATATGGAATTTAAGAATCTACATCACTCATTTCTTTTGTGCTATTTTTCACACGTAATATTTAATCAATTAAGTGGTGTATTAGTTAATCCTAAAAAGAATCAATAGATGAATCTATAATGAAAATATTCCTCAGCTGCAACACTTTGATACCTGTAGATGAAAAGTATGAGAAGAGACGGAGGAACAGGCAGTCGGATAAAAAGACAGATGGAACAGGTTGCCAGCCAGCAAGCCCAACATACTGTTGTGTCTCCTCATATAACTCATCACAAGGCACATCCTTTTTTTCCTCCTTTCTTCATCAAGACTAGGTCTCTCACTGACCTTGTCACAACATCTAACTAAAACTTTTCTTCGAGGACACAACAAAACTTTCCCACTGTATCTACGCGCTCCTCTTTTAGCATATAAACCGGACTGTGAATATGGGTCAGCCCTGCTGGAGTACCTCAAGACTTTCAATCGCAATCGTGTTCACGCGGAATCTGGCTGCGAAGAAGACCCCCTGAAAAACTATTAAATCAAAAATCATTACCACTGATCAAAACTTGAGAAAACCATTACAGTTCTCTCACAAATGGACTTAAACGGAATAAGGGACCCGGCAGTTTGGAGAAGCCTACAAGAGTACCAACCTGGAAGCTGCTGTGGACAGGGTCAGCAGCAAAACAAACTTTAGTCACCTAAAAACAGGCCCACCTAAAAAAAAATCATCAGTTTAAGTGTATGCTATATCTTGAACATTTTCACTGCTTTACCTTGCTGTCAGATAGCCCTTTCCTATGGCACTACATATTCTTAACGTATTCCTACGCATAAGCACAACTGAACCGGAGCATACAGAAAAAGAACCTTTACAGAGGGAGACTAAACAGGCCAAAAGAGAGAGAGGGGAAACTTCTGGGGAAAGGAAAGAGTTGGCTGACAGCAAGGTAAAGCAGTAAAAATATTCTAAATATAGCGTACTCTTAAACAGATTTAGTTTGTTTTAGGTGGGCCTTTTACAGTTTTTCTTGATTGCTTTGATACAGCAGTCAAGTCAAACTCCACATTTCCAAAACAGTTAATACACAGGCCGAAACAGTGGCACTCATGGTCAAAATGAAACATGTTGTTTGCAAAAGGCTCTAACCGAGCCAAAACATTTAAAATATGCAACAAAAGCAAATTTTGCATTCAAACAACACAACTTGCAAGTGTATGAGCTCTTCCAATCAACCATTACACAGTGGACAACAAAATACAAAATACAGCAATCAGTGCGAATCAGTGCACCATTGCTTGTCATTGTAGCCTATTCCTGTACGGAGCTTTCATGCCAGTGCCATTTGTTGTCAAATTTGCCTTCTTGCCAAGAATTGGATCCAGAATCAGAAATGATTTGATGCAAATTTTATTGATTCCATTGATTCTTATTTTCAAACTGTGGTTGAAAACTGAAATACTGTAAATATTACACAAAATACATGTTAACCAAACCAAAATAAAATCTATTAGAGTATAAGAAATTAAGAAAATAAAAATAAAATATATTACAGTAAAGTATAAACATCTATTACTGTAGAGCATAAAAAATAGCCACTATTGATACTCAGTCTCTTCTGTCTTGACGATGGGGCCACATGGCCTAACCCTGCTGACTGATTGCTAATTGAAGATTTGTGTCAAGGAGAGTCAAACAGGTGCTTCAGTGATTTCATACCGATGTAGGTAGTTTCTAATAGTTAGGAACAGATGGTTTCTATTTGGTTACCATAGCTAAAACAATGGAGTGTGGACTGCTTGAATGACATCCATGTTAACTGTTCTGCAAAAGCGTGGGGAAAATGTGTCAATCCAATGAGAAAGGGTTAACACATTTGCAAGAGGTGTCTTCTGCTCTGCTGAGACAATGATGATGAAAACCAAGTGGATCCCAGTTTCTTTAAGCAGGTCAAAGCAATCAAGAAAAACTGTAAGTTGGTTAAAGTACGTCTGGCTGCCGCCTCTGTCCACAGCAGTGCTTAGCTTCCGTGTCGGTACTCCTGCATGCTTTTCCAAACTGGCAACATGCTTACCGTCATCTACTCTAAGTAATACACTCACTATCGATAAGTTCCTCATACAACACCACTTAAAAAAAGCCAAACTATCCCTTTAAGCTTCCTGCAACATTGACATAACTGACATTCCAAGAGGAGGAGAGAGACCACAGGGAGGCCTAAAAAAAACTTTAGCCATCATAAAATCAACTGTCAAAGCTCTCCTTAAGCACTGTTAAGCACAAATTCCTGCCATGCATTTACAGTTTTTTTTCCAATTGCTAACACACTAAAATGACATGCATAGCACAATTATTTAAACTGACACACAGAAAGCAAAACATCTTCTTTAGTCTACAAAAGTCTAAACACATTTTCTGCTTTACACACATTTTGCAGTTCAAAATGGCACTTTTTAAATGCACTGAACATGGTTCTCTGCATAAGATAAAACAATCTGACATAAAGTCACATCTTTGCCATTTCAACACACTGCCTTTCAAAAAGACACTACATGATCTAATTGGCCAATATACGTGCCACCTGGCCAAACACCTCAATGGTTAATAGTTACCACTTCAATCAGGAAGTAAGCACTATGAAAAGACCACAGGTGCGCACCTTTTTAGTTTTTTCAGCAATTTTCTTTTTCAGTTTACTGTTTTTTGTGAGCATATTTCTGTTCAGTCCAATGTAAATATATCTGCTGTGCATATGCTGTACTGACTTGTTTGGTGAAAAAGTAAAAAAATAAATGTTTCAACAGCATATCTGCAAATATTATTTGATTGTTCACTATTACTGTGAACAATCTGAAGAATTTTCTACAATTTGAACAATTTTAGTATTCTGGCAAAAGCATACTAAAGATGAGTGTTTTACATTATACCCAACAGTGTGTAGTTGGTTAGACAAAAATCGGGTAATATGAATGAAGCGTGTGCCATGTGGTGCAAAAGTTTGATTTTGATAATGCTATATGCAGTTTTGATTGTAGTGCTTCATTTTGCATGATATATGAGGTATTTTGGAGTTTGGGTGTGTGGTTTTGTGAATTGTGTTAAGTGTTTGTAAAAACACTGCAGCCTTGGAAATGGCTGCAACGGCTTGGGAAGTTTTTTCATGAAAGTGCATGCACATGCCTTGAAGGACGCATAGAAAGTTAAACACAGGAATTTCTCAACTCGCAAAGCATCAAACTATTAATCGTTGCATATACTGTACTGTAAAGGGCATTCATAACTGTCATATATTAGTCAGTGTAGGCCTTGCATCAGCCATGCTACCAGAAGTTATTCAGCCATGTACACTTTACTTTCTCTGAGCAAAAGCTCTGTTAAATCAGAACTCTTTGTCATATCAGAAGGCATTCTCCTTTATGTTGGAAGGCATATGGATGAACTAATTAGGAAAGCTCTGTTCTCGGCTACAAAGCGCTGGCTCCCATCTCTGGGCCACTGACTAGATCGGACAGGTAATGAGCTGAGCTGGCGACATAGAAATCCCTGTAAGCCGCTACAGGGGACGTCTAGCTAAGACCTGCATACTGGAGACGTGTTCCTTCAACACGTAGAGTCGGCACGCAGCGAGGTACTCCGTGCTGCCCCCATAGCAAAGTACTGTTCACTCAGTGTTAATGAATCAATCAATTTCTCCCAGATAAATCACAGCGAATGCCTCGTAACGGCCGACTGTCACCATGATGAATTCCTTCATTTCATGTAATAAGCTGGCTGGGAAGTGATTTATCCCTGGTGCGCAGGCAGTTATATACAGCAGTGGACAGAGGCGAGAGATACATATGAAGTGTAATATGTCACTGAAATATTTCCCATTCAGTCAGTGAATAAGGTTGAGCCAGAGGAAAAACACTTACTGTAAGTCTAAAATCCAGTCAATATCAAAAGATTTCACTCAAATCTCTGAAGCAGCCAGTTGGGATATTTGGTTGAACGGCTTGTGCTCTGTTCCCTGAGCTGCTGCGGGCCTCACTATATTTTCTGACATCACCTGACATAGCTGGCTGACAATTAATTATGCACTGAGCCTTTTTGAGGCTCCTGTTCTCTCTACTCCTTATGATACAGAATGAGACAACGATAAGTGGGAGTAAGAACTACCTACTAATGCTATTGATCGCCTTTGCTCTGCCCTCGTTCAGGGCCAAGATTAAGAGCTGTTTTTAAATGCAAACCTCTCTGGCTAAGTAGGAGACACTGCGTGCTAATCAATTTAAACCACTGCTGAGCTCAAAGCATCACACATAACCCCCACCTGTTTTTTGTAAAGGGCTTGATGTGAGTGTTGTGTTTTTGTGCTGATCCCAGTTAAGTGATGCTATTGCTAGACTGTAGTATATCTGCCATTTGACCCATAAAACTCAAAATACATCAACAGCAGAGCAAATATAACATATATCCTGATAAACTGATACTTTTTTTGCTTTTGAGTATTTCATTTGTATACACTGAAGTGATCTTTGCAAAATTTGGCTGGGACAATCAAGATTTGAAAAGGAATAGAAGGGAAATGGATAATTATGTATGAATATATCCATAACCATTCATCACATTTATATTAACATTGCTAAAAGTTTTACACTAACCACACACCATTGATGATTCCATTTGTTGAAATGGGAAAATGCTCCCGGCATTTTTCTCTCTATTCCACATATCAAAATATCATCCACTTTAATTTATCATTATTATTAAGTCATTGGAAATCTAGAATAGTGAAAGTGATATTAGTATTTCACAATTTTCTGCAGAGTGAGATAATTGGAACTGAGACATTAGGTATCAAGTGGTCAGTAAATGAAAATAATATTACATGGTGAGCACTTTCAAAAGATGGCCCAGAAGCCTTACCCTGACTAATCTGTTTCAATTAAGCTGCAATGCAGATACCCTTTGTACACGTGTCGACTAGATGAAAGCTTGTGAAAATATCCGTGGTATAGTCTGAACTGTTTGTCAATGTGTTACCAAAAATATGTTTAAATAGACATTTCTCTCGTAAGAGCAACACAGAGTTAACGTTTTTAAATTTCACCTCACCCAAAACTCAAAGTTCACAAATAAAGCCCCCTGAATAAGCCCCTGAAGAGCCGTCTAGTGCGCTCCCTCGTCATTACCACCACCTTTATGGTGCTATCTGATAATTAATTAAAAATAAATGAGATATTCCCTGAACTTATGGGCTGTAGAAATCGAAAGGTGATGTAGGAGGCTGTGCTTTAACGACTTAGGCAGGGTGATAATTAGGAAGCTGTCACCGTTTGTTACCTTGTCAGTGCATGTGTGCATTTGACTGTGAATGTCTGCGTGTGTGAGCATGTGTGTGAATAGATCCGAGTCCCCTAATCTCTTAATATGCGTCTGAGGTCTCATTTGAGTTCAAAAGTCACCATTTAATTATACCGAGGCAAATACTTAATTTTCAATTATGACGGCGCTGGGGAGCTCACCTTGGAAAAGGACGACTTGGAGACAGGCGGACGAGGCCCCTTCTAACCTTTTCAGAAATGTTTTTTATTTTTTTGAAACACTGGAGTTTGTCAGTGTGGTTGATTTGCATGGGGCTGTGGTATAATGAAGGTCTCATGTTGGTTGACCCTTTTTAGTCAGATTTAGGGGTCATGTTGCAGGGATAAGCTTGTGGCTGCAAAGGAATCTCTTTCACTGGGGCAATTAGCACACACACATACACACAGTGTCTCACAGATGCTTACTTGCACACACAAACTGTATAAAAGAAATGGAGCTAAAAAATTGAAGCCAATGTGGAAGTGCTTTTTAAAGTAGATCTTTTATGCTTTTCTGTATTCTCTGTCATATCTATTAATGTTAAAATGTTGGATGTTCAAACATTGAGGTAAACGTATTTAAAAGAAGTCCCTGTGAGCCAAAACCTAAGATTTCTGGTTTCAAAAGTTTTTTTCTACTCTTAGCTTCGTATTATGTCATACCGAGCCGGTTTTCTATATATGGTCATCTGCTCCAGGCACGCTACTGCAGGGTTTACATTACACACCCTGCCACATGTAGCTACATGCTAACTACTAATCTTGGTTGCAGATGTTAATTACTTCCCAATTTCTACTGTGTAGTATTTGGTTAAGAAGCCTTTATAATTTGACAGTACAAAGTGCTGCTATACTCAATTACAATCCACTGCTCACTACATGTAGCTATATGCTAACGCCAGGAAAAGCTGTGCGCTTGGCTGTAGATGTTGTTAATTTCTCCCCAATTTCAGATCACATTCCTGCTAGAACATCCTCAAATCTTCTCGGAGTGGCAGCCAATAGACAGCACTCAGCAGGAGGCTTTCCTCGGAGCAGTTGGCATTGCTGAGCTTGAGCAGTGGGACAGTCTCACAACACAATGTGTGATGAAATGGCTCCTGAACCAAGCTCACTGCCTTGTTCACTTTCCTTTTTCCTCCCTGTCTGTTTCTCTCTTTCGGCTGAATACTCCACTTCAACTGAAAGCTTCCCTTGTTCTCAGCATAGAAGAGCAGATGCAGATAGAAAGACATTTCTTTTTTTCTTCATCTCAGTGAGAAAATTAGCCTTAGTTTCTGGCATCGGTAGGAACTGGGCTTCTAAAACCTTCTTGTACTGAGAGCAGGTACAGTATGTGAGTGCCAGGTCTCAACATTTTACATAAAGATGCCCCCCAACACTTTTTTCCCCAGTTCTAGTAGCACCACACACTGGCACCTATCCTGCTCAGCTGTTGCCATCAAAAAAGGGGTGCAGAATCAAAAACAAAGGAGTGAGGATGCAAAGTAGACGGATACAGAAACTTTTTCTACTGTTGAATGCAATTTCCTCTGCTCTGTTTGTTCGATTTAAATTCTGCTCATTTATCAGGCAAAACTACCTGCCAAACAAGAAAGAAAATACACAATAACTAAATCTGCACAGTTACACAGAGAAGAAAGGAAGGAAGGAAGGAACCCGCCCCGTTTCTATTGGCTGACTCACTTTTATCACAACTGGACCCAGTCTAACTTTCTCTTCTCTTTCAATAACACCTACACTCAAACACATACACTCTTTCAAAGGTGACATCCGCCTGCATGATGAATTCAGGCTATGACAATAACGCAGGGTGGGTGTATTTATTTACAACATACGCAGTCTATATTAAAACATGCATATTAATGGGAGAAAATAATACATGGCAGTTTCTTAGTTATTTATCAGCCTTAGGGGTCTCTCACACCTAGCTTGTTTGGTCCGGACATTCAGATTTTTTCAGTTTGATACAAACCAAAATTAAAGGTGTGAAACCTACCCTGGATCACGGTCCGGACCAAACAGCCAAAATTTGGTCCAACTAAAAGATCCAACTCGGTCCGGATCAAACTGAATGATCCGGTTTGTTTCTAGTGTAATCATTTTTTTTGGATGGTTTGGGCTTTCAGACCAAATACAGGAAATTCTGGCAGTGTATTGTTGTGTTATAAGATAAGCGTAGCTCCTTTTTAAAGGCAGGGTTGGTAATGTTGAAAAGCTAGCAAGATTTGAAAGTAGCATCTCCTCGGGGCTCCCCGGGCCTCCCCCGGGGATCCCCACCCACCCCCCCAAATACACACACACACACACACAGACGTGCACAAGCACCACTGTCGCTTCTGAACAGAGCAAAACGATGAATGACTTCCAATGTATGTTATTACAACTATCAAGACATTACATTTCTCCTCTCTGTAAACTCTGCCCAAAATAATTAGAACCAATGTGGTGTGAAACTTGGAGTTCTTTAGTGCACTTGCATAACTGCAGTTTTAAACCACAACTATCAGGATCAAATGTATACAATGTAACAAAACATGAACTTTGGTCTGGACCTTGGTTCGAACTTTCAAGTGTGCAAAGGCCCAAAGATAGACTTTAGAATACTTAATACAAGTATCTGCATTCAAAATCAGTCCCTCCAGAAAAACGCGATTATGCGATTGCATAATTCAGTGCATAATCAGCCAAAGTCCGCATATTTATGCGGGGGCCACATTTTTTCAAATACGCCACACTTTTGTCGCCTAAATTGCAGATTTCCACGCAAAATATGCGGGGCTTGCATGATTTCATAATCCCCGCATTTTCGTTGCAAAAAAGCCACATAATATATCTTAGCAGAAAGTAAAAAAATGTTGCGTTTACTTCACACAAGAGCAGCCATTTTCCCCTGTTGCCATGGGAACGTTATAAAGTGACGTAATTACGCGACTTGAACATCATCGAAAAGCAGGGTGTTGGGGAATCACTTTTTTTTCTCTTTTTCATCAAACCGCAGTTTTTGCAAGTTCCCGCAATTTTTGCAAGTTCCCGCAATTTTTGCAAGTTCCTGCAATTTCATCGCATAAAATTGCATAAATATCCCACATATTCCATCGCATTTTTCAAGAAAACGTGCCGCATAATCAAGGATTTTTGCCCGCAACAATCACAAAAAAACTTTTCTGGAAGGACTGCAAAATGTTAGTCGCTGTAGTCATTCCTCCTCCATTCTGGCCATGAATTAATCCCTTTCTCATGCCATGACGCTGTAAATATGCCTGTAGCAAGGATTTTAGAAATACATCCGCTGCTCCTTAAAAACTGTTGTTCTAGGCTTACACCCCCCAAAAAAATACAAAGGACATTATCTCAGTAATTCTGACAATAAGAAATAAGGAAATTTGGTGCTACCCACTGGCTGCATTGGGGAGGGATTACTGCATGGTCAGTATGGAGAGGGCCATTGATAACCAATAACTCCTTCAACATACAGAGCATTTGGCATGTGAGTGTTGTATAAAGACTTGAAAAAAATCCAAACCACATTTCAGTGAATTTTGCTCAATGCCAAAACTATTTTTACATCGTCCTCACCCTCAGTTGTGATTGAAGCTGTGCACCAGCTCTCATTTGGAACACATTTTCATTGGAAGAAGGTCTCTGCTGCAGCTGGCACTTTACCAAAAAATTTCAAGTACGTACAATATAACCCGTGTTTTTCTTCACTTTGTTCAACATTGTGTTTTTAAGCCAAACAACTTGGAGAATGTGTGTATTCTTCTGGGACACGGAAACTGCCAATTTGTGTGTGTGTGTGACTAAGCAGACTGTTACTAATTTCCTTTTTTCACCTGTTCCCCTTCTTTATTGGCAGAAGAGACCTTGAGGCTCTTCCTTCTCTCCAGCACTGGGGAGCCTTTAGACAACCAAACAGTGCCGGCATTGCATGCTAAAATGTGTGGCAGCAGTCTCTGAAATTTCAAAATTCCTATTGTTCACACTAAATGCTTGCTCTTGGGGGAATTACTGGAATTGTTGGGTCTTTGTAAATTATAGTGTAGTAGAGTGTCGTCCTACTCTATCTGTAAAGTGTCTTGAGATAACTCTTGTTATGATTTGATACTATAAATAAAATTGAATTGAATTGTTCACGACTTACTAAAAGTATCAGTATCTGCAGGTATCCACCGAGGTTTCTACATACAGTATGTACACTGGATATGAAAACTGTGTTTTTCCTGTGTGTATCTACTCATGCAAAGAAACTGGCAGGGGTGTGAAATTTAAGCAGGTAGGGGGTCTGACAGGGTCAATTGGACCGCAAATGGAAATGCACTTAATATAATCAAAGCAAATAGTTGGAATCAAACTGCAAGTGAGAGAAGCAGGGAAGATGATGGAGAACATCCTGAGTTTTATCTATGGTTTCCCGAAGAAGTTTATTGGTGGGTGGTCAGAGCATCCCAGGGTTCTCCCTTTTTCTCATGTTAGTGGTTTAATTAGAGAGAAGGGCTGAGGTGGTATGCGATAGATGGAGTTGCTGAGCAGAGGAACTCTTTGTGCTTGTTCTTGAGGCAGAAATTGCAAGGACTTGTTTGTACTGGATTAATCAGCAATTGTCCTACAATTGAGAGCTGGAATATTTATTCTGCAGACAAGCTGATAGCACTAATGATGATAATAATAACAACAGTTGAGTCTCTCGGGAGAGCCTTTTTCTGTGGGCATTTCTTCAATAATTACATGATGCATACCCATAATTCAGCACTAATGTGTTAGAAAAATAGTGGGGGCTGAGAGGTAGGTTACACAACCGAGGGAGGCTGAAATCTGAAAATAAACCAGGCAGAGCTGTAGTGGCTCTGTGTATTTAAGAGATAAACCAGCTGAAAGTAATCCCACTGAGACATGGTTGGTCCTGGAAAATTCAAATGATGTTGTTAGTTCCTGTGGATCCCACTGCAGAACCTGTGTCCCGTGAACCCCATGCCGCCCCCCGAGTTGAGCCCAAATCGCTTTGACAAGGGCGCTTGTTTTTATCTCATGCTTGGCTTGCTTGTGATTGATGCAGGCCTTTCTGAAGCAGCAGCACTCATTGTTTTTAAGACCACATACCTGAGTTATGAATGTTTCATTCAGGAGACTAAATATGAACTGGCCGGGTAAGAGCCTCCCCAAGAGCGCTGAGGAACGGAAGACTCATGCATGCTAATAATGGCCTTAGAGAGGTTAGAAGAGAGAAAGGCGGTGATAGCAAGAAAGAGAAAACAGGCAGCAACCATATCATAAATTCATTGGCTTCCATATTTCTTTCAATCTTTTTCTTCTGTACATTTCTACACTCTCCGTCAATCACTCTCAATTCTTGTTACCAGCAAAGAAAATCCGTGACAAGCTTTCAAAAACAGAGAAATCACACGAACACTTTTGACTAAAGCAGCACGGCAATAGATCCATCTTGTTGACTTTGGAGACATGGGGAATATTGTTTTGCTGCAGTGACACGCTGGCCTGTCGTTTTTGAATTTGGGCGAGATTTATCAAAATAACGTGCTGCAGTGGTGGCTGACAAGTTCTCCTTCGTCCCACTGTGAGGTCTGCACAGGGGGAGGTCTTGATCTGACCCCTCCCCATCTCATGCTGAGGTGAAGAGGAAGCCCTGGCACACTCCGTGTTAGTGGTTCGGGGTGGAAAAGATTAAAAAAGCAGTCATCCATGTGCCGAAAAATGTCACATCAGCGAGATAGTGATACATGTTTGGTACATAGGACGACATCAGTGTAGGTATGGTGATGTGTGACATGCAAATAATTCAGTTTGGCTGTCTCACTTAGACAGACACACACACACACACACACACACACACACACACACACACACACACAACCTCACTTAAACTCAATGTGACTCTCTGGCGTCAAGTCCCATCCATGCTAAATAGTTCCTCTCACCATGAGCAGATTATGATTTGTGGTGAACTGAGGCACACTAGCTGCTTAATGGAGTTGAATAGGATGGAGGAGTCTCATTCTCATCTGCCAGTAAGAGACATACACATACAGAGACTGATTGAAAGGAAGGTGGCATAGAGAGAGAGAGAGAGAGAGAGAGAGAGAGAGAGAGAGAGAGAGAGAGAGAGAGAGAGAGAGAGAGAGAGAGAGAGAGAGAGAGAGAGGACAGGAAGGGAAGATCCACTGGAATATGTCAAATGTTGCATGAATCACTAAATGCTTACAGTTCTAATTGCAGTAGTAAAAGAAGTAGTCAGATACCACAGGAATACTCAGTACAAGTACAAGTTGTGCATTGAAATGTATTAGTAATGGCAACAAAATGGAAGAACTAGGGCTTTCAAAATTAACACGATAACGCAAATTCCTTTTAACAGCACTAATTTTTTTGACGCGCGATTAACGCATGCACGCAAGTTCTGTGATTTGGGCCTTGGGATGCTTCTTAGTTTGGGAAATCAGGAAGCAATGCAGCAGTAACCAGAGTTTAAAGTGGGCCGGAACAATCGGGGATGGCGTTCCAGCACCTTCGATTAATAAGTTAATTAATTGTATTGGGAGTTTCATACATCAGTGTTTCCTGTTAATTTAAAATTATGCCAAATATCCATTACAGTGTTTTCCCCTATTCACTCTCAGTTGAACAGGTGAAGATCACGTTGTCGGTAGCATACCGGTAACAAACGTAGTAGTAGTGAACGTGTAGTAGTGAACGTGCTACAGATCAGGTGATTTTATCGGAGCTAATATTCGGTTAAAATAGATCAATGATGCGGTTTTGCCCTCATTGTTCAACGTGGAGTGAATGTAACCCAGAGGCCTGTACTACGAATTAAGATCAACATGCCCTGGATTTATTTCAGTAACCTGGCTTCACCTAACCTAACAACCGCGGTCCTGCATAACCTGTGTCATGACGGTGGTTAACAACTAGTTCAATCAACCCAGGTTTTCCCAATCCACTGAAGCGCGCATTCACATAAACAGAAGCGGTGTTTGCACAGCATGGCCAATCGCAAACACCAGAGCCGCATATTTTACATAAGAAGAGAAAACTATAATTCTTCATAAATATGAAAAACACAGACATGGTTTTACAGGCAAAACGCAATACAGTTGCTGCTTCCTAAAACAGGAAGGAAAGCTGGCAAAAAACAGCCGACGCTGTAATTGCGTAAATCACAACGCTTATCATCAACCCATCAGTCAGGCCCGAGATCTGAGATCTGTGCTTTCCATGAACTGTCGTTGCTTTAGCCTATTATTTCAGTTGAACCCTGGCAGTGGTAAAAATATTAAAACATAATTCAAATTGGTGTGCGCATTGGCGACACACGGCTCAAGAAGCTGACAAATAGCCTATACGTAATTCCCTCCGCTAAAAATCTTTCATAACAATACCCATCAGGGAATGTTAACGGGGTTGTCAGTCTCTGAATGTTTTAACTTTTATGAAGGCACCTCTCTCTCTCTCTTTGCGCACCGAGCTCTGCAGGATCTTCTAAGAACGGTGACGCCGTTATCAATTGAGTATTGATTGGTCAGTAGGCGGTGCTTTAACACCGGTTGATCTCTAATCTCCAACATAACCAGCTCCAGCAGGTTAGGTGTTCAGCATAAGTTACCACGGCGATTTAACCCGGTAACAAGTGATCCACCGATACACAAAACTCCGGGTTGAACCTGAAGTTACCTCGTTAACGCCAAATCTTGCTTCGTAGTACAGGCTTCTGGTGCGTTTTATGTGGAATGACTGCGTCAGACTCTCTTTATATACAGTTTATGGTCAGACTCCATTTAAATAACCTTTTAAATGTTTGTCAGCAACCGGTCAAATGGCCTTGTGTGCTCTGATTAATTTGGTATGAAGTTAAAGGTCCCATGGCATGAAAATTTCACGTTGAGGTTTTTTAACATTAATGAGTTCCCCCAGCCTGCCTATGGTCCCCCAGTGGCTAGAAATGGTGATAGGTGTAAACCGAGCCCTGGGTATCCTGCTCTGCCTTTGAGAAAATGAAAGCTCTGATGGGCCGATCTGGAATCTTCCCTATATGATGTCATAAGGAGCATGGTTACTCCCCTTTCTCTGCTTTGCCCGCCCAGAAAATTTGCCCTACCCATGAGAGCGAGACATCATGGCTTTCAAACGAGCGAAGCATGGCAGTTAGTCAAGGCCACACCCCCACCCTCCACCTTGCCTCGCCTCTCTCCTCCTCAATAGCATTTAAAGCTACAAACACTGAAATAGCACATACTAAGGAAAGCTCATTGTGGGACTGGCTCTAGTGGCTGTAATTCTGCACCAAGGCTGGATTTCAGGAAAGAGACTTCAGATAGAGTATTAGGGGACCACTGAGGCCTATATAAAAGCATCCAAAAAGCAGCGTGTCATAGGACCTTTAACAAACCAGTCATAATATTGTTTTAGAAGAAAACTCAACCCCTGGCTGTTTTGGAAGAGGAAAATAATGAGAGCTTTAAAAGTGAGTTGTCTCAAGGTGCTGTGGATAGAGACTTTAAAGTAGTAAAATGTTTGTACATTTAGAACCGACACAAAAAAGTGTGATTAATTAGCTCTTAATCACTATTAAATATTAGACAGCCCTAATAAGAACATTTATTTGTTTATTATATTTTGTATTTTTAATCTGAATCTGCAAAGTGACAACTACAATTATCAAATAAAAGTAGTAAAAACATTTGCGTCTGAATTGTAGTGGAGTAGAAATGTAAAGAAAAAAATGAATTGAATCTGTGTGTTTAACATCCAACACTCAAAGTGATGGGGATCAAAGGATTGTCACTGTGCATACAGTGAGTCATGAAGCGATAGTGTCGGCCCCAGTAAGGCTCAGATCCTTGTATGCAAACGTATGGCGGAGCTCAGGGCTACTGTGCAAGGGATCCACAATGTTTTATCCCAACAGTTAAAAGGCTGGCATCATTGTTGCACATTCAAAGTGAATACTAAAACTGGACCTGGACCAGTCTGCATTCATGTTCATGCTAAGCACTTAAGTATTCCTGACACAAACACAGACACAAACACAGACAAGCACACATTAAACCACACAGCTCACTGTGTTGTAAGTACACACACCATTGAAGCACAAAAAACTCATAAGGATACTACGAAAAGGTGAATTGGAGCAGAAAACAAGGTTCAGGTTTAACTGTTCCGATTAATGGCTTTCAGTGGCTTACATCACCATTACATCATTTTTTTTTTACCCAACACTTAAGTATTCATGGATTCTCCAATCCCTACATTGTTAGAGTAGCCATAATATTCCTGCTGTGTGTGCAACAATTGAAAGCGACAGAGCAAAATGCAAAAACTCTCTGCATGTAACTCAAACATTTAAATTTTACGGAACATCGGATGTAGGGAAAATGACAGCATCTATGATACATCGCAATCAGATGACATCGTTAGACATTCATGTATTCATCATTTGTGTTATATATTCAGAAATATATAGCAAATGTCATATTCAACGAGTTTTGCAACAATGGCCTGTGTATTGAGTTGGACAGTGTTTACTAGTACATTTACACACTGAGAATACAAGTGATAAATAATAATTTCCTTCTGCACTTTGATGGCTTGTATTCAATTCTCTCATTTGGCCTCTTGTTGAGTGCAAGTCTTCTTGCAAAGGCTGTTGGCCGTCACCATGCAGTTGATGTTTTATCACTAGTATTACTCCAATGGTATTATTGTACACAATTCAACATATTGCCTATATATATATATATATATATATATATATATATATATATATATATATATATATATATATATATATATATATATATATACACACACACACACATGTGTATACCTGTAGGCAGGAGCTTATTGTCGGCTACCTTGTGGGCAGTCGGCGTATGGTGAATAGCATTTGCAAATCAACATGCAGCATGATCAGCCTTCTGTCCTCTTCTGGTGGGCAAACATTGCATTGTTGTCAGGTACATTGTGTGTGTCTGTGTGTTGTGTGTGTGTGTGTGTGTGTGTGTGTGTGTGTGTGTGTGTGTGTGTGTGTGCGTAATTTGCAAGCATATAGATTGCAACAGCTTGATACATGAGGGCTGTTTGCCACCAGCCACACTGTTTATGGAGTTTTCTTACTGACAGAAGTTCCTGATCTCGTTATCTCTCCAAAGCTGAAGTTATCTCTTCCAGCTGAACTTTTTAGATCATTTAGGGAGCAGCAGACCAGGCCCGCGCGAGAATGATATATATATATATCTATCTAGTGATATATATATATATATATATATATCACTAGATATATATATATATATATATATATATATATATATAGTGATATATAATATATATATATATCACTAGATAGATATATATAGTGATATATATATATATATATATATATCTATATATATATATCTATCTAGTGATATATATATATATATATATTATATATCACTATATATATATATTATATATCACTATATATATATATCTAGTGATATATATATATTATATATCACTATATATATATATATATATATATATATATATATATATATATATATATATATATATATATATATCACTATATATATATATATATATATATATATATATATATATATATATATATATATATATATATATATATATATATATATATATATATTCGTTGACATCCCATGTATACATTGCTGTTGCATGAGTAAAAAATCTGATAATTTAGACACACACTATCTTTTTAGAAGAGTGAAGCCTTTTTTCCTGTTGCCTAGGTACAGAAGGATCAGGACATAGGATTTGTGGCTTTTTTAAAGCTGCTTGCAACACAAAAGATAATTGCTAAAATATTGTACTGTAGTGTCTCATGTGAAGACCTACAATTTCAGCTAACAAGAAGTAGATCTTTCCGCCTTGTTTCTTGCATTTCCCCTTTCCCTCATCTTTCCTGCTATATGCACCTTGTAGTTACTGTTCTTAGTTTTCTAAACTGGGTGAAGTCTGAAATAACAAGACATATTGGCAATTTCACAACTTATTCATTTAACAAACAGAAGCGTCAGTAGCGTGTGGAAGAACCATACACAGCTGCAACAGCCTTGCACCTCCTCCTCGTGCTGGTCACCAGCCTGGTCACACACTGCTGTGGGATGGCATCCCATTCTTCTACCAGCATTTGTCACAATTCAGCCAACGTGGTAGTGTTGGTCACTCTGGCACAAACAGCCTGCCCAAGGTGATCCCACAAGTGTTCAATGGGGTTGAGGTCAGGACTGTCAGGCCATTCCATCCTCTCCACTCCCAAATTCTAAAGGTAGTCTCTGATAAACCCCGCTCTGTGGGGACGAGTGTTGTCATCTTGGAGGATAGACTTTGGTCCCAGACAAAGCTGTTTGGCATTGTCAGAGACGATTTGGCAAATTTTTCATGGGTGCAACCCACATACTCAGCTCTGCTGCTCATCCCACAAATGTATATTCCTTACAAATGGGGCACCATTTAAAAAGGGAAATTGTCAGGCTTTCCAATGGTATAAGATTGGCAATAATCATTGTTACAACAAAGAAATTACCAAACACAAATGTCCTTACTTTTTGTGTGTAGTTTAGTTTGCTATGTCAATCTGAATAGCTGAAACTTTAGTTTACTGCCAAGCTTTATCAAATGTTATGCCTTTATTAGGTAGACGAGAGTCAAGAAAAATCGGGAAACTAAAACCTGTTTTTATTTTTGGAACAATGCTTTGCTGTGCAGACTGTACTCAGGTTAGTGTATGATACACTTGCTACCCATCTTCTATTCGGAAGTGTTTGTTGTGGTTCTGCTGTATGTTTCTTCACATTCCCCAGCTCTCTGCCAAAATGGCCAGGGGGAGTCAATTTAACAGGTAAGGGTCTGACTCTTGGGACTGCTTGAGTGCACAGATAACCCACTGATTGACAGACTACACTTAAACCTATGTAGGGCATAGGCACAAAGACACACACACACACACACACAGTGTAAAGAGGTAAGGAGTAAGGATGGTTGCTCATCTTTTTCTCTGACGATTCTCTGAAACTCTAGGTAATTCTCAACCCTCTGACCTCTCCTTTTTCCTGAACCTCTTGAGGCTGCTGAAAATAAACTTACATAGAGGACTCATGGAGTATACCATGACCACTCTGTCTTAGCTCAGACTGACAGGCTTCACCCCAGGAGAGACCTAACATCATCAGATGTACAAAAACTGAGCTCTCCAGGCATTTGGCTCTCATTTACCTATCTGAAAGCCCTTACAGTAATCACATAGAGTCACTAAACACAGCAGTCAAGGGGATAAACACCTGTGTGCACAGTAACCCTGCTTTGTGACCATGAACCTCTAAAACTCTATTTAGTCTAACTTTGCTAACTCAACTTAGCTTTCCTCAAGCCATAAAGCTGGGAATGATCAGAGTGCAGTCATTAAAGGAATAACACTCGGGGAACATCAATAAATGCCCAGAAAGCTCTTGGTTCAGGTCAATCATTCTAGTCGGTTAACGGCCTCCAAACAACAGGGCAAATTCATCATAGGGCTTAATCACATTGGGCAAGTCCACACTTTGCCTCAGAACAATATCCGCTAACGATATTAGCGAAGGGCTAGTAATATGATGTGATTTCCTGCCGTCACACAGAGGTGCTGATCGATGGTAGCTGAGTGGAGTATAATTCAGGCAAACCCAATGTTCCTAAAGACATGTTTCCAACTGCTGCACACACACAGGTACATGTGGGGTTGCGTGCATGTTTTTTTTTTTTTGTGCCACGCAGTATAGGATTAAAAAGTAGGAGACCTCGTTGTATGACAAACAAAAAAGATAAATACCTTGTTTTGCTCACTTTTGAAGACACTGCAAATCTTAGTGCCACTGTATTATGGCTAGAAAATGCTGGTATATTGCTCTGAGTTGGTCTATTTTTCGTCTTTGCTGGAAGTGAAACTAATATGTTGTTTTCTAAATGGAAAAAAAAAAAAAAAAAAAGTATTTCTGGGGTCAACAGATTCAATTAACCTTCAAGAAGAAAAGCATCATACAAAAAAAAGAAACAAAGAAATCCTTCAGTGAACCCACAGATGCACTCACACACACAGTATACAATAGCTCCTTGTGAATTGAACCCAGTCACTGTGTTTCCCTCAAAAGAAGGACCACAAAGCCACTATGAGTTTCCCACAATATCTACAAAGATTGCAACCAAAGCCAGGGAGGTGAGACATGAATTGTAATGTTCCGGTCATTGTTAAAACCCACATCATCAACCATGAATCTTTTTCATCAGTATGTCCATGTGTATTACCAATTTTACAAAGGAAAATTACTAATTACAATGATTTGCCTTTCTGGTGGATTACAGCAGTACCTGTAACCCACAGATCAGTGATTTTTATGAGAAACATATTTCTTCAGTGCTAATATTCAGTGTAGAGAAAAGGATTTGGTTTTAATCACAGCCATTTTAACACTGTCTTGAGTTTTGATACAGGTGGTGGTCACATTTATTTATTATCTCCTATATTAGTTACACTTCACTCTGCTGGGCCCCTGTCTCCGATGTGTATTCCTCGGCCTGAGCAGTCACTGAGCAGTTATGTTTTTGGATGTTCCATGGTGCTTAAGCTTTACTGGGCTCTTGAGCGGGGAGAGCACAGCACAAAGGCAGTCTGTCCGCTCTGCTACCTCGCTGACAGGCGAGCAATGGTCCCTGGATCCACAGTTTCTGTGGCTTCCCTCCTCCTCCTCCTCCTCTCTGACCAAACACCACCTACACCTCCCCAGCAGCACCTCCATCCATATTTACAGCCGCCTGCTTCCTGTCATATTCGCCTCCCTGAGTCTCCTCTGCTGCCCAGCCTCATTGTCACTCAGGTGGGGATGGGTGACCAGGCAGGCTGAGTGGAAGCCAGGGCCTGAATAATGGAGACTCTATCTCCTACCAAGAGAGACCAGCATTCCGTTTAGACGCAATCTTACTGTGCCTCTGAACACAGACTCCCGAAAGACACACAAAATAAAAGTGTGAAAACAACATGGGGAAAAAAGACAAAATGGCGCAAAGATATTTCTCCTCCAACATTCCCCACAGCCTTTATTATCTGTGGATCCATGCAATTACCACATTATTTAGTTATTCAGGAAAATGGAAAACATAACACCAGAATACGCGGCCACAACATAGACACTAACATTTGAGTAAAAACAGCACAGACAACAATTTGTGACAATGTAGCATAGACCGGCCCTTTAAAACAAACCCCCAAAAAACAGAAAGGAAAAACAGTATGTGGGATTACTTCAATCGCCTTGCTTTGGAGGTCTTATGTAGTGAGTAGTGTGGTGCAGGACATCCCTGCAGCTTGTGTCCAAGCACAGCTACCCACTGATGGTGGTCCCATGCTGACTGGTGAGCATTACTGGCCAGTCTCCAGCTGATGTCCATTGACAGCCTCCGATCAGTCACGCTAGCTCATTACCCTGCGGACAACAGTAGGCAGTGGCGTACCACCTCTGAGTCACCTTGGGTATTAAAAGGAAGTGTTTACACTCACACTGTTAGTACATGTTGTAGGTGGGCTTGATTTTATACAGAATCAGACCTGCTGGGTAATTGTCGTTATGCTTGTGGTCCTAGTACATAAGGAGGGCTGGCAGCTCTCTCCTGCTTAATCCAACTTTGTGCCTGGGCCAGGTAAGTGTCAGCTCCAGCCTGGTCAGCTGGTGGGCTGGCAGCTAGCAGCACCATGGCAGAGAGGGCCCACTGTAGTTCACCTGGGCACTGGGGCTCACACCCATCCATCTTCAGCACCAAGTTGTGAGGCAGAGGTGTAACAGAGGACCTGTCACACCTCTGGTAGAAGGGCAGCCTTGATGGAGGGTACCCTGTAGCAGATGCTCCAGGAGGATGGGCAAGGTTAATGTGCCTGGCTTTACCCTGGGGTGCATCGCCTTGTCAAAAGTTAACAGAGGACAGCTTGATTAAAACTCAGAGCAAGCAGGTTGTAGAGAGGTTTTCAAATTTAGAATGACCTTAATTGCGACCTGTGCTCTGATTTGTAAAGGTTTTATAGAAGATTGTTTACTTGCAAATGGCTGGAATTTGCTTTGGTGCCAGGGCATGTGCCCTCTTCTCTGCTGACATGCATGCACCATCGCAAGCCACTGAAACATGCTAATCTGCTGCATTCATTTATTTCATGATTTCACGGTAGAGTCATTCTACTCAGAAAAACAAAACTTGAAAATGTCTTATAATTTGATAAGGTTAGGTTTAGGCACAAAACATGACTGAAACATCATGGTTTTGTTGAGGTTAGAGGAACTTTGTCGTCATAGTTACAATATGACGACAAGGTTACAATAATAACCTCTTGGTTAAGGGACGATTATGTCCGTGGCTAGAAGAAAACCAACGCAGACCGTCGGTAGGAGTCTTAGACGGACAGCGGCCTCTCTTGTTAAAGTCTGATGTTTTGTTGACCATCCATCCACCACGACTTCCTCTACTTTGTGGCATAATGATAACGCCACTTTACTTCCTACTTTGGCTTTGTCACAAGGGGTCCGTTTCAGAAAGCAGGTTTAGTGAAAACTCTGAGTTTGTTAACCCTGAGATGAGGGAAACTCTGGGTTTTCTGTTTCAGAAAGGGAGGTAACTCAAACCTGAGAGAGAGGGGTAACTCCAGCCCGTTTCAGAAAGAGAGGTAACTTAACCTCAGAGTCAGTTACTATGGTAACTGAGCCTGTGAACCTAACCTGGTCGGGAGGCGATATTTATTTCCCCACTATGGCCACGCCAAAACCGGCCCTTCAATAGCTACTATTGGCCAGGCGTCCATGCTTACGCAAGGCAACGTAACCTGATTTGTACAGGTCCTATCCCCTGACCAATCAGCTTTCCTAACCTTAACCACTCAAGGTCAAATACCCCAACTAATCGACCACTATGGCCACGCCATAGTGGTCGATAGTGGTCATGGGATTCGTAATTTTGCGATCGAGAGCAGGTTTTCTTCAATAAACCTTGAGTTTCTCTCAGTCTCCTCCCTCTGACAGAGCTCTCTTTCATTTCTTCATTCATTCATTCAGTCTGCATCAGGCGCATTTTAGCGCAGTTTGTTATCTGCATGAATAAAAAAACAGGGTTGGTTTATTAACTGTGTTAGGCAGATTAGAAAACGTTTTTTTTTCTCTAACATGGCATTTCCTTTTGTCGACGATCCCGTTGATCAAGAAGCTGTATAACTTCGCAGAGTTAAGCATACATCGGAAGATGATATTGGGGCAGAGCCATCAGAAGACTGTGACTTGCTCTAAAACGTTTTTAAACGTTTTTGTAGTGTTCCCTGGACACAAACCAGTAAGAGCCATTAAAAAGGAGTTCCACAGTATTGCAGGTGAATGATGTAAACCCTTTGAAATAAAACATTATGAATTATAATTCTGTTAATGATGGTGCTGCAGCCTAAGAATGGGATTAGTCAGCCTAAGACTTTTTCGCCCGCAGGATTGCACCTAAATGAAATAGATCATAGGTTCAATACCATTTCACTTATACTTATGATTAAATATGAAATTAATACACTATATTGGAACTTACGCATTTACTCTTGCAGCAATTTTCGCAAATTCTCTCTCTTTTGCAGCAGCCACTGTGTTGCTTTTTTAACGAAATACTTGTTCAAACTCGCTGTATGTGCGCATGAGTATTTCCGCCGACCAGTTTGTTTGTGGTTGTTACCATGGTGAATCGTATCATGGCTCCATTCGTGCTGCCTTTTTATTGTGGTGGTGCACGCGCTTAACTCTGAGTCACCCTACTCTGAGTTGATTGAACCAACTCAAATCAGCTGTTCTGGAACCGAAAACTCAGAGTTTCCCATCTCAGGGTAAACCAACTCAGAGTTCAGGGTTAGACTCAGAGTTTGTTAAACCTCCTTCCTGAAATGAGCCCCTGAATATACACATATGATGTTTTGGGGCACATGCTGAAACAACTGATGCTACTGTTATTTTTGAAAAGGCATTCTCCACACTGACTTGCAAGACCATGTTACCCTAAAAGAGAATTTTTTGTAAATGTTTTATTTAACAATAAAATTGGCACTGTTTGATTTAAATACAACAGATCAAAAGGCTAACTATCAATACTAAATGAAAGAAACTGCTGAATGAATGAACTGCTGATGAATTTAGCAAACTTCAATTCTCTCAATTACACTTTTTGAATTTCATAACAGCCCCTATTCACCGGTCATGCCATCTCTACTATACAGAAACCTCCGCGCGAATGTTAGCTCCATGACAATCAAACTATTTTCAGGTACAACATAAAACTTTTGCTGTGAAATGTTGCACATGAACAGTAGGATTAGATGAGAGCATATGGAGCTAAATCAGGGCCAAATGTTTTGTTCATTTGAAAAAAATATATATAGTTGAAAAAATAAAGCTTGAAATTGAAAATTTAAGTTTTGGTCAAAACTTGGAAAAAATAAAACCATGTATTCAAACTTAAAATAAGTGTACCAATTTTTCTTTCAGTTTGAATAAAATATAGATTAAATTCTGGAATTATTTTGAATAAATTATAAATTTTCATTTTTCACTATAATATTTGTTTTCAGTTCCACATTTCATGTTTTCAGATTCAAAACTTATTTTTTTTACGCCTTCAAATCTTTTTTTTTCGGTTTCAAATCTTTTTTTTTCGTTTTCAGATCTGTTTTTCACTTTCAGATAATTTTTTTCGGTTTCAGACTTTTGGCCCTGATTTTTTGGGGGCGTGGCTTCAACTCAGAGGGGCGTGGTATTATGAGTGACAGCCTAACAACGAAGGCAGAAGACTCCTCTGTCATGTTGACTTCAGGAAATGGTGTTACTGTGAGAACTATGACTGAATGCTTTCTATCCACTATATACATGTGATGTTTACTTAATAAACTGATGCAAGTGACAAAGTTCCATTTAAAAAATTGTATTGGACAACACATGGTACCAATTACACTATAAGAGCAATAAACTGATTGTGCAGTTCGGCAGGAACAATGACTTCTCCCACTTCCATGTATGACATTGAATGTAGCACCACAGTATTCACTCGGCAGTCAGCATAGCGTCCCGCTCCGCCAAGGCAACCTGCTGGCGCAGCCCACAGGTAAGACATGTGAAAGATATTAGCCTTTTTGAATAGATACTTTGGGACATTATCCCCGCAGTGGCATTTTTTTTGTCATTAACACATAAAGGGAAAATAGGTGGACAGCTGGAAATCAAGCATCGCTAGCACAAAAGTTAGCATTAACTAACGTTAGCTTCACACTAGCTGGTGTTTTTACACCAATTTTAGTGTCCAGCTCAAGTTTTTTGACTTTAACGTGTAGTGGTCTTTGTTAACCTCTGTTTGTCAGAATGACCATAACTCGACAGTGGCTGCCTGCAGCCGTACAACCTTATAAATGTAAAACATTATGGATAACTAACATTGCTAGTGTTACCTTTTCATGGTTAGTTTAAACAAGATAACTTGTCCTGGTCCGCTTTGTTAATCAATCAATCAAAGCTTTTATTACGGACACACACGGTCCAGAAAACAGACAGTAAGACATACAAATACAAAAAGACAAGTTAGTGTATTCTGATACTTAAGTTAGGCTGTGGTAGAAGCCTTCAAAGTTTGCCCACTTGGCATATTTTGTAAGGCATAACTGTCATGCTGTTACATGTAACGTTATAGTGTAAAACGTAATTTATCAGGCCAGAGCATTAATGTAAAGTCATATTTGTCTACTCTATAAAAGGAGACCTTCTTCACTGCAGCCAGTGTCAAGTTATGGTCATTCTGACAAACCGAGGTTAACAAAGACCAATACACATTAAAGTAAAAAAAACTTGAGCTGGACACTGAAATTAGTGTAAAAACACCAGCTAGTGTGAAGCTAACATTAGTTAATGCTAACTTTAGTGCTAGCGATGCTTGATTGCCAGCTTTGTCCAGCTGTCCATCTATTTTCCTTTTATGTGTTAATCACAAAAAAAATGCCACTGAGGGGATAACGTCGCAAAGTATCTATTCAAAAATGCTAATATCTTTCACATGTCCTACCTGTGGTCTGGTGCCAGTGAATACTGTGGTGCTATAAGTCATACATGGAAGTGGGAGAAGTCATTGTTCCTGCTGAACTGCACAATCTGGCACAGTTTATTGCTCTTATAATGTAATTGGTACCATTTGTTGTCCAAAACATTTTTTTAAATGGAACTTTGTCACTGGCATCAGTTTAAGTAAAAATCACATGTATATAGTGGATAGAAAGCATTCAGTCATAGTTCTCACAGTAACACCATTTCCTGAAGTCAACATGACAGAGGAGTCTTCTGCCTTCTTTGATAGGCTGTCACTCATAATACCACGCCCCTCTGAGTTGAAGCCACGCCCCCACGCCAAATCAGGGCCAAAAGTCTCAAACCGAAAAAAAAATATCTGAAAGTGAAAAACAGATCTGAAACCGAAAAAAAAAGATTTGAAGCCGTAAAAAGAAGATTTGAAGCCGTAAAAAAAATAACTTTTGAATCTGAAAACATGAAATGTGGAACTGAAAACAAATATAAAAATGAAAAATGAAAATTTATAATTTATTCAAAATAATTCCAGAATTGAATCTATATTTTATTCAAACTGAAAGAAAAATTGGTACACTTATTTTTAGTTCAAATACATGGTTTTATTTTTTCCAAGTTTTGACCAAAACTTAAATTTTCAATTTCAAGCTTTATTTTTTCAACTATATATATTTTTTTCAAATGAACAAAACATTTGGCCCCGATTTAGCTCCATAAGAGCATTGCATAGCACACAGAACAAAGCATTTTATTAAATCATTCACTATGAGAATTAGGATTAAGGCTTATTTGTATTGTATTTTATCGAATTGCAACTGCAGGAACTTCAGGTCTTATCTCGTGTCACTATGGTTCAGACAACAGAGAATATTGGCTGGCTGTGGTTTCTGCTTTTTCTTATTAGGGTCACTGTGCACCATTGTTTAAGGAGGGGCTGGACAACTGCATGTTTGCAGGATTACCTCTTTTGCCCAAAATGTTTTTTCTGTGAAGGGAGCCAAACTGTGGAACTGGCTCCCTACAAATATAAAGGCTATACCCAAATTGTCCACCTTTAAAAAAAAATTAGTAAAAGCATGGTTAATACAGCAGCAGCAGTGTGATCATGCCATATGAAATACATAGCTGTGTGTATGTGAGGTGTGCATCTGTGTGAGTCTGAGTTAATGTGTTTATTTACTACAGTTATTTTTATTGCTGTTAACTGTTTTTTTTGGACATTTTATTGTATTCATTGTAAAAATTTGACTTCTTCTATTATTGGAACTGTTAAAAGCCCTCCTAGGGACAGGTGTTGCGAATTAGCCATGGCTACAAACACTGTGATACAGGCATCGGATTATTTCTGTAATAATCTATGTTTTTTTTTGTATCTGTCCCTATTTAAATAAACTACAAATAAAAATAAATACAGGAAAGGGACCAGATAGCTCTTAATCGAGAGGATGCTGGGACTAAATGTGCTATTGACAAATTTAAAGCGTACACCAGGGATTATCTCAACTGTGCAGCTAGAGGTTCTGATGTATAATCCAAGAGTGATAACTAAATTATAAATTAATTAAGAACTGGAGACTTGGCACAGTTGGCGTAGTCTAGATTATAAACAGGTGAATTGGGCATGAAGCTGACAAGTTTAAAACATGGAGCAAGGAATAATGCTAGTTCATTGCAATGGTGACGGAAAAGAAATTCGTTCTAGCATTCTTAAGAACTTGGTGATACCTAACCAAGATATTTTTGTCAAAGACTTGGAGCTTTCCTTGTTTCCACTTCCTTGCTCATCATTTTGTCATTCTGTTCTATTCTGGTACTGTCAATCTGCTAATGTGTGTATCAGCTTGTTTATTTATATAGTTGCTAAAGCTGGAGCTATGGGTTAGCAGTTTTACAAGAGATGCCACTGTCACATTCCCCACATGCCTCCCTGGGACATGCAGAGATAAACACAAGTAGAGCGTTCCACTTCCAGATAGTTCCTCCAGAGACGGCTGGTGCTAACAGCATTATCATTATGCAGGAGTGCTGCTGTAAATTAACACATCTACAAGAATGAAAGATGTAAAAGGAAATGGTGAAAGTAAACTCCCAACAATGCACTTTCTTCATCTTCAGAAAATGCTTTATATGTCGCAGAAGTAGCGAGGGAGACAATAACTGTAAAAGGTGTGTTTTACACAGTGTGCCGGAATAGAATGGTAAATACTGCAGCACCAAGTCTATGAAATGAATGTCACAGTGGGACTTGTGTGTCCACGACTGTAGCCTGAAGGTACAACAGTGAGCTAACACCAAACGGAATTCACTCTCTCACTCTCTCCACTCTGAAGTCCAGTCTGCTCTATATAAAGTACCATGTCAGTGAAATTCATTTGGACGGTTACAAGTTTTTCTATTTTTTTCCTAAGGCTGTATCATACTCTCAGATCATTTATAAATGAGTTGACGGGGTGTTTGCATCACGAGACGTGCCTGAGCATGGCGAGAGCCCGATAATAGATACACCAGCT
Source organism: Perca flavescens (assembly GCF_004354835.1). Taxonomy (NCBI): domain Eukaryota; kingdom Metazoa; phylum Chordata; class Actinopteri; order Perciformes; family Percidae; genus Perca; species Perca flavescens. Next base: position 33,079,102 of record NC_041334.1, on the reverse strand, counting down.
CTGGCTGGGTGTCAGTGTTCTTCAGTGAAGTGGGTTACGGTGAGGGTTATTATGTAGAATCACACTAGCAGCCACGTAAATTTTTCTCCTCTTGTTGGGCCTAATTTTCAGTGCAAAATGCAACGACATCCATTCAGCTTAGAGGTGAAACATATCTAAATAATCCTGGCAGTTATTGGAAAAGAGAGAGAGTGAAAAACGAAACCTCTATGTAGGAGCAGGTCATTATAATAACTTCCATGGCATACTGAAGTCTGGGATTAAAGCAATGAGGCACTGTCAGATTGCTCAGGCTCAACTGTGCACATTGATATACTGTATGTGTGGTCCATTGTAGGTTTTAGTCTAAAGCCAACAGCAGACATCTGATGCTCCAGTGCAAAGACATACAGTTAGCTCATTTGGATGACATTTGTGTGGAACACTGCAGGAAAGGGGTCATGTCTGTGTGTGGGATGACAGATCCAGCTACCTGAAGGTTGAAGGTGTGCAGGTGTCAGTCATACTGTGTCTCACATGCTTAGGGGGTTCGGTGTGCATCCCCCATCATCAGTGACCTCTGACATCTGTCGGTACAGTATACGGGAGAGCTTCCAGTTACTTCAGTCAAGGTTATGTGTGCTGCAGGGGTTGGGGGATCATCAAAGCCCTCTAAGGGTCTCGGGCAACACCGCAAAATGTGTTGAGTTTGCCTGAAAAAGCAGCTTGTCAGCGTTTTGCAACACAGAGCAGGGGTCAGTGCATCTGGACGTGCCGCTCCTGCTGCTGCTGAAGGCTAGGGGGTCATGGGAGGGAGCCACAGTGAAGGGCACATGGTTTATCACCGGAGCACCACAGGGCCCGACCTTCGACAGCCATGTCAAAGAATTTGAGTGCAGACTTCCTTTTCAGAGCCTGAGAGAAATGACTATTCCAAGGCTGTCTGAGTAACTTCAAGAACATGTGCTTTTTAAAGTGCTAGTGTGATCAAGATTTAATTACATCATGCATAATGGTTCACATTTTAGGAAACGTGGCTCCTGGATGCCCAAAACAAAAATGCTACAAGCTTTTCAAACAGCAGTGAGTTATTCTGGTCACTTTCCACAGCTGTGTATAGCTCAATAAAATACAGTGGTAGAAGCAGTGAAACCGTTGCGTAACAATTGATCACCCCCTCATTGTAAATGGCTAAGCATTGCTGTCTTGCCAAATTTAATTGGAGGATTGGGACTGGAGTTGTGGGTGGACGAAGGGCCTGTTTCCCCCTCGGGCCACTCGACATAACGTCAAGGCCTAGTTCCCTTTCATCTCCATTATTTATAGACTTAGAGCAGAGGAGCAATCTCCCTTGCGGCAGCTCATTGGGCCTATGTCCCCCCCACATTACAAAGAACCTTTATTTACACAGACATCACTGGTTAAGCACTGGCCTCGCAGGGACAATGCTGTAAGCCTTCCATCTTTGCCTTCTGTGTAATATACTACAACGTGAGGGAAAAGGAACAGGGACTTAGTGTTTAAGCTATTCACCGTGAGCAGCAAGCAAATTTATCAAGTTTTGAGAACCCACTCTGTGCTTTGTATCCTTGCAATAGCTCTCAACTAGATGTCATCATCTTGCAATGTCCTCATGTTTTCAAAGTCTATTATCCTTTAGGGAGAGAGAAATCAACTCTGAAAAAAATCTACTTCAACTTTCCAACTGTCACATATAGATATCATAAACAAAAGCCTAATCAATGACAAACTTCAAACCACAAATGCATATACATAAAACTCATGGGAAGAAGGGTTGGGTGGGGTAGAGGGATGTGTTGAGGATGTTGTTGCCAAGTCTCTTGGAAATACTTTAGTCAAAGCAGACTTTTAAAGCCAAAAAGAGTGATGATGGCAAGAGAGAGGAAGGGGTAAACAGACTGGGGAAGAAAAATTTGTGTATTGTGCATCCTACTTTATCTTCCTCTGAAATATCAAAGGGTAATGTTTGGAGCTTTTGTCATCCTGATTTTAATACAAAGCAGCTAGCTTTGTAGGACAGCAGAAAGACACAGTTGTCCCCCTCAGGGTGACACATCCAAAGCCAGCACATCAATCTCCAGACCCGGCGCGGCTGGGTCTGCTGCTTGGGAATTCTATGTAAATGCCAACACTGATGAAACCTGATGCCGGCCAATTCTACTTTTCTACTTTGAATAATCAGGTAAAATTGTGTGATGTATTACATGTCAACTTAATTTCATACGACTGTGTATGTGTGTGCATGAGTGCCTCAGTATGTGTACATACTGTATGTGTCAGTGGCGCTGTGTGTTAAACCATGTATGAAAGTAATTACATCCCTGGAATGAACCAGTGTAAAAACTTGAGGATGCAATTAAGCTCCCATTGAATAACTCATCCTTCCTGGCAAGAGCTAATTGCATTAAAATGGATTGTGTATAGTCTTCTAGCATGAGGTATTAAGATTAACGCCAGGAGAGTTAATAGTGTGTCATATCCTGATACACCCCCCCACCTTCCCCACACCCACATATCTAATATAAGATTAGAAGCAGGGAGAAAAAGAGAGTGCAGGAAGATAGAAAAACATGTTCTGTTTCTCCTTTCAGCATCTGCTCTCCCAGCTGGGAAAAGACCCAAGCTATTCATCAGGCTCCACGCTGCTGTCTGCATGTATTCAACTCACTCAAAGGTCACACCGTTAAAACACCAATCTGAAATCCCATGGCCTGTTTTCAGAGCTCTGTCCCTTCAAATAGACCGAACCTGTAGGCCAAACTTATTTACATACAACACAGACGGGTGTGGGTAGATATATGCGTTTCTGCATCATTTATCAACCTCTATTCTTCCTCTATGTTTGGCCTGGGGTCCTGTTGACAATATGTCCTCTCCCATTTATTAAAATGCCATACTCTGTAATGATAATAAATTTGTTGCACCTTTATTTAGAATGAAAATACAACTTTTGAAGGTGTGTCCTCTATTTGCTACTGCTACTGAAATCAGTCGTGCGTGTCCACCCACAGCAGAGTACTTCGGAGGTACCTGTTCTATCTAAGGTACAAGTGTTAGGTGTGTGATCTGTGCGGTAACTTACACTCACACACACTTGGGGTTGAAGAAGACGTGTGTGTGTGTGTGTGTGTTCAGTTGTAACAATCCCAAATGGCTCAACGCGCTGTGTCATAGTTCCCTGTCAGGCCCTCAGCGCACCACCAGGCAGCTAATGCCTTGAAGAAATGGGCTTCCGAGCTCAACATGAATCCCTACAGCATTTCTGTCCTCACTTCCCCCCTTCCTTCCTGTCAGAGCAAACTTAATGTGACACATATTCACAAGAACATGGGCCCTTGTAATTGTTCGGGCTCTGGTGGATCCCAAGTCGTGATAAAGGCTGTTAACCATGTGGCTGTATAGCCGGAGTACCACAACTTCTTGCCAGCTGGGGCAAATCCTCACTAATGGCTGCGGAGATATGTTGAAAAGGAAACACAATTTTTCAGTTAAATGGTGTGTATAACACATCCCACACAGGGGATGTTCCCTCCCTCTCTGTCCTAAGAAGAGCCATCTTAGAAGTTCTTGGCTCATATTCACGAAGCATTTTCTCACCCATAAATACTGCATAGAAAATATAAAATATATATTCTGCATAGCATTAAATCTAGGAACTAAAGCTTTCTGTGATGTTATGTGCACAGCTAGCAGTTTTTAACAAGCAGTTCTAATCTTGAAAGGTGGAGTTGACACTGAAATGTAATTATGGAGGCGTTGCAGTGTCAGACACTGACAATAAAATTATAAAAAAGGTGAGTGGTTTATCTTTCCTGGTTAAAAGAGTGTCATATGTTTTGTCATTTCACTTTAAAAGCTGGGCTGTTGTTTAATAGGACAATAATGGTGATTATGTATTAAATATTACAAGCTGGTTATAATTATCTGTTACAATGAAATGATGAAGTATTACAGTAATAAGAAATCCTATTTTAAAAATTGTTACAAATGACCTATTGCTTAAAATTGAACTGTAAACATTTGAACATGTTTCTAGATGCTGAAAAGTAGATGTTCCGCTTTATTACTAGTATTACAACACAAAAATTCAACTAAAGGTAAATGTGTATAGGCCTATTAAGTGAGTTGAACACAACCATCAATCAATACCTATATGATATTTCAAAGGTATAGCCAAGCCAATCACAAGTAATACATACACATATTTTCTCCTGTAAGGCGTTGAGAGTTCAGGTAAGCAGGAAGTTGGTTAATCAGTAGGGATGGAAATCAAAATTGATTCTCCATTCAATAGATAGAAAAGGGGACACTATTTCCAGGCTCTTACTCCAGTGTAGAGATGGCCCGATACCACTTTTTTGCTTCCCGATACCGTTTCCGATACCTAAACTTGCGTATTGGCCGATACCGAGTACCGATCCGATACCAGAGTGTCATATATTTCATTATGTTTTAACAGCTGTATACTACTATCCCTGTATGGATGTGATATGATTTCTATCTCTGTTGTCTGTCTGGCTCAGGTTAAACTCTTTTGTGAAACATGAACAAACACAAACAATGAATGCCCCAGAACTTTCTTTTATTCTCCAGTTTGACAGTCAGTTATAACGGAAAAACAACATAAATAAACTACTTTAACGTAGATTTTCTTTAGGGCTTTATTACGTGGTATCGGATCGGTGCAGAAACTCCAGTACATCCCGATACCGATACCAGCGTTTTAGGCAGTATCGGAGCCGATACCGATACTGGTATCGGTATCGGAACATCTCTACTCCAGTGCACTGCAGTGTATGTGTGATGTGTAAATCAATGTTGTTCTTATTTATTCAGCAACACCACCACCCACTGCACCCCAATAGCCCCCCACTCAACAACTTTTTGGGGGGAAGAGTCACCACCCCACCCCTGGAAAAAATCCTTGGGGAAACACTAACTGTGTGCTTTTTTTGTTTACTGAACTGCAATATGAAACCTAAGTTAAGCGAGCTGGTCTTGATGTAGGTCCCTGTCTGACCGAACAGGAAACAGCAAACCATGGGCCAGTTTTCTTTCCAACATTTTTCATTAAGGGGGTAATATTTTACAGGTGCAGTTGAAACGCAGATCTGTATGTTTTCAATATTAATATTATTTCATTTTAAAATAACATTTATATGTAAAACTGTTGGTTTTAGGATTGTATCCAGGAGCAGATGTCATTTCATCCTTTAATACATTTGAAAATAGTTAGAGCAGCTTATGTAAATACTCATTTGGCAAAAAGAATTACCTGTATATGCAAATGTATTTCACTGCAGGATGGAACTGATTTATTCTCCACATATGATAAAAAAAGGCCTGCTTCATTTATAGCCTACTTAATGAAAAGAACGTTAAAGAATGTTTTGACAAGTTTAATCTATTCAGGCTAAAGCTGTTGAATCAAAACTTCGTAATAATTTAAGGGTTTCATTTAAATGAAGTGGATTATGTTCATTATTTGTTATCTTTCTGGTAGAATTATTACACAAAATTAAGGCTGGATCCGAATATTTGAATATTCTAATATTCATTCAATGTGTAGGTATTCGATTTTTTTTTGTAAACGTGCATGCAGGCTAACATTTTGTGGGTATTAAGCTGCTAACGTTAGCTAAATGTCTGCTAGCTGCTGGCTAACTTATGCAGCGCTGTGTTATCCATCTCAGCCAAGAATGGAGAAATGTTGAGTTACAAGCGAGCAGTCTGATATTTGTAGAGGTCTGTATGGTTATACTGTCAGCCTGCTGTTGTTTTCATGCGATTTGATAAAGGTAAAGATACAACCTTTCATAACTCTAATGCTCTGACACACACTGCGTCGGTCGTCACTCGTCAGCCTGGCAAAAACGCAGGTCTTTCCATTTATTTTGAATGCCTGCAGCAAAACGTTGAGTCTGATTCAACTTTTGGAGAAAAAAACCCTTTCGTCACCCTGCGGTGGACAATCATGTAACTGGAGATCAGACTCGTCTGTCCGTATGGTGGTGTGAGAGTCCCGGTAACGTTACTGTAAACGGGAAACATCACTGGCTATTGCTGCCACAAAAAGTTTTAAACACTATGAAGGTAAAAAACGAAGCACAAGCACTGAACCACCCATGAGTTTATGTAACAACAGGTGACTGTGTCCTGCAACAACAAAGAAAAGTCGCTTCATCGCTTTTCTCCGCTGCCTTTACGTGTGGTCGGAAATGTTAAAAAAGGGAACACTCTGCATCAGGGCTAGTACAAGAGAGACACATTGTAATCTACAATTCTGTACGGGCCCAGGTCTCTTGATACACAGGAACATACTTTATCTTCTTCTTGCAATTCAATGACATTAATTCAATTCAAATGTCAATTGTCAAATGTCAAAAATTATTAGTTTAGCACCATATTATAGAAAAGTAATGCTCAGAGTGCTTCAGATAAAAATAAAACAGCAAAAAGATTGGAAATAAACAGGGACAATGCATGCATACACATAAAAGGCATTGTACATAGATCCACACATACAAACAAACATATGTAAATGTAAAAACGCTCAAGTAAGAAAATGCCCAAGTAAAAAGGAAGGTCTTCAGTTTGGTTTTTAAAAGAACACAGTGTTGGAGCAAGCCTGAGATCAGCAGGCAGCTGTTCCATTCTTTAGGTGCACCAATACTGAATGCCATCTCACCGGACTTTGAAAGTGCTCTGGGCACATGGAGATTTTCACTTTGTGACCGGAGGGATCTGCTGGGCTTATAAACTGACAGCATGTCAGTTTAAAATGTACTGTGAGCCAGACCATCAAGTTTTCTGTAAACCAGGAGGATTTTAAATTGAATTCTGAGAACAACAGGTAACCAATGAAGGCTTCAGAGGACAGGATTTATATTCATTCATTCATTATTAATTAATACATCCAAACTATTGCTTTGTTAAAGATGAACCAGAACTACATAACTCTATTCTCAAGACGTTATGGATGACGTACAAGAATCAATCATGAGACAGAATAGGTCTATATTTTTAAAAAGCATATGCCACTGTATTATTTATTAATTATGTATGTACACAATAGAGTGAATGTGCTGGGTCTGACTGTCTTACCGTAACAGTGCTGGAGGCTAAGACTGACTTCTGACTGCTAGCTGTTAATCAGCAGCAACGCGGCTCTGCAGTTCTACAACCCTGTGCAGCTTTTTACTGGACTCTATAGGAGAGCCATCTATACTCAGTTGACATCTTCTGGTCTTCTGATCGCTGCTGACAGTGTGCGTCTTTGAAATCTTAGGGTGTATGTGTAAATGCATACAGTACCAATATATGTACTTCTTGAGAGAGAATAAAGAGGGCAGGGGAAGTAAATTCCCAGCCACTGTAAAACCAACTAATGTGGGAGATTTAAAAGCTGTGGGGGAGGGAGATAACCTTAATAAAAGCTCTAAAATTATTTTTCCAAGGCGCAAAAACGACCTGAGGAAAAGGCAAATTTTATTGTGCTGCTATTGTATATCCTGGCTATTAAGTTAAGAACGGGTTTAATGAATTCATGCAATGTTTATGCCATGAAACAAATTAGGTCTTTGAGGTTGTGTAAAAATAAAACCACTGAAAATGGAGTAGAAATCAATCAGTAGCCCTACAATATACGCTGGATTCCCATTTGCCTGATTCTCATTTTTAATTACTAACTGCTGCAGAATGTAACTAAGAACTACTAATTTACTCAAGTACTGTACTTAGAGTACACATTTGAGGTACTTGTACTTTACTTATGCCACTCTTACTTCTACTTTACTACAGTACATTTCAGAGGGCATTGTACTTTTCACTTCACTACATTTATCTGACAGCTTAAGTTACTTTACAAGTTAAGATATTCGCACACAAAACATATAAAGAGCTTATAAAATATGTGTTATTAATTAAACTTACCAACAGCTTATACAGCTATAGCTGACATTATTAGTGGATAAGAGAATTAATTGGCATCTAATTGTTCATGTCATTATTTAATACAAAACATTTCATGGTGAGAGGATTTGCTGCTTTTCAATTTAATCATTTTTTTTAAATTAATTAATAATTTTGAGGTTTGTACTGTTGGTTGGAAAAACAAGCATGTGAAGATGACACTTTTGGCTCTGGGTAAAGACGGCATTTGTCATTATTTTCAGACAAAACCAAACAATGATCAATCGATTGATAAAATAATCTGCAGATTAATCCATAATAAAATCAGTGGTTACAGTCCTTACAATACAAAATAGTTGAAACGGAGCTCGACCTCAACCAACAACAATAGTTCAATCCTGCTTTTACATTAATGCATGAGTAATAATAATCTAATGATATACTATCTAATTGCATAACTAACAGTTACAGGGGACATTTTTCTGGATTGAGTACTTTAACCTTAAATACTTTAAGTACAATTTCATGATTATACTTACATACCTTTACTTAAACAACACTTTCAATGCAGGACTTTTACTTCTAATGGAGTGTTTCTACAGTGTGGTATTTGTACTTTTACTTAAGTAATGGCTCTGAATACTTCCTCCTCCACCACTGTGTGGCAAAACCTTGGTTAGCCCTCTAATTGCTGGATGACTACAGTATGAGCTTATACAACAATTCCCAAACCTTATTTAAAGCTATTGTTACTGTATGATTTATATGATATCTTGTCCTCATAGGTGTTCGGTTCATTGTTGTACGAGTCAAACCACACGTTATATTCCACAAGAGCTCAGAGTTAACATGCAGAAAGACAACAGAGTTATTTTCAACAACATCAGCATAGTAACCACAAGCCTGAGTGCATCTGAGTTCACTGTGAGTCACTCAAATCTCAGTCTCATCCAGCCAACTGACTCCCCAGCATATTTGGATGCATCTATTCCACTCATATCCAGTCATGGAAGAATTGCAAATTTTGCAAGTTGGCATTCAAACCACAAGACGTAAACACTTACTTTCCATTTGAGAACATTGCATCTGACCGGATAAAATATTACCAGTTCAGCGAATTAGATGAACAGCTAGGCTAATAGTGGAGGAAAAGAAGCGCAGGAAAAAAAGGGCTGCTTTTTCCATGTGTAGATTTGAATGACCTGACAGCAATCACGCCCAAACAGACACTAGGGGACAACAGCTGTAGTTTTGGGCGAGCGTATACAGACTGATGCTATGGTTTCCAGAGAAGACATTTGCAGCCCACGGCATGCCACTTCCATGTCGCTGAGTCTGAGGTGCCAGTGAATGTACCGCCGTGAGCAAGGAGCAGGCAAGTTTTTATGTGATTAAGAAGATCTTGCTGCTAGTGCAGGGAGAATACATGGTCTCGCTATTGATTTGGCCCTGGGTTCTCCTGCTGTGGTTGTTTATTGGCCCTTGACTTTGCTTTTGTGCTAAGGAGACACCTACCGAGTACTGACTGCCAGCTGACAGACCAAATTCCCGAACTCATGGCTGGATGGAGGCCCACCCAATAAAACCCACAGGAGCACACATGCTCCGGAAAGGTGTGAAGGGTGTGTGTGTGTGTGTGTGTGTGTGTGTGTGTGTGTGTGTGTGTGTGTGTGTGTGTGTGTGTGTGTGTGTGTGTGTGTGTGTGTGTGTGTGTGTATGTGTGCGCATTTATAAACTGGCTATCTGTGTCACTGTTTCTGACGTGTGCGTGCAGATGTGTGTATGTTTGTGTGTGCGGAGTTCATATTGACTGATAGCAGTGTGATGAGAGTTAAAGCTAAGCAGTGTGGATTAATCGAAGAAGCTGGCAGACAGATTCTTCTACGGCTGCAGACAGCTGGTCAGTCAATGATTCTTTTTCAAAACGCGTGTGTGTGTGTGTGTGTGTGTGTGTGTGTGTGTGTGTGTGTGTGTGTGTGTGTGTGTGTGTGTGTGTGTGTGTGTGTGTGTGTGTTTGTTAAAAACACCTTCTCCCTCCTATCCCTCATCTCCATGAATGTGTAATCTCAGTGTTCCAGACCTGTTCAGGCACTATTTATCTGAATAAATAATGCAGTCAAATGGATCTATAGGTTTGAAGCAATGCGATAACCCAAAAAGAAAGGGAAATAATTATTTTTTAAATCAAGCTGCCTAAGGAGGAAAGCCCAGTTTTTTTTTTACCTCAGAAAAAAAAGTAAAGTAAATTCCTTTTCTTCTCTCACACTACCTTTCAGAGAAGAAACCCATTAGGCCTGGGACAAATGGCTGATGGGACAGGAAGGACTCAATAATTCAGCAACCATTGTTTCCTCTGATGTGCAGCGTGCTCTCAGTTCACCTCTGCTTCCCTGTTGTTTTTCCTGCTTGATGGATCTCCTCACTTTGGAGCAACTTTAGGAAGCATCCAAGACCTAAATAAAAACATAGCTAAAGGGAACAGCGGTAGTGGTTGCATTATGTATAAACAGGCACACATGCATGTCTGTTTGTCAAAATGAAACAAGCAGACAGAGCAACAAAGATAAGCGCACATGCCCTGGACTCTTTCATAAATCAACTCCTATCTGTTTATCAACGACGGGCGAGCTTCTGCCCCACAGCTTAACTGTCACTCAATGATAAATTAATTACTGCTTGTTACTTCACTAGCCAAAGGCTTATCGCCACCATATGATGAACTTGAATGCCTGCATACGTGAACATATAATAATAAGTTTATTTGATATACCACCTTTCACAGACAGAATCACAAAGTACTTCACATGATAAAAATTTGTACAATCCATCCATCCATCCATCCATCTTCGTCCGCTTATCCGGTGTCGGGTCGCGGGGGGAGCAGCTCCAGCAGGGGACCCCAAACTTCCCTTTCCCGAGCAACATTAACCAGCTCCGACTGGGGGATCCCGAGGCGTTCCCAGGCCAGGTTGGAGATATAATCCCTCCACCTAGTCCTGGGTCTTCCCGAGGCCTCCTCCCAGCTTGGACGTGCCTGGAACACCTCCCTAGGGAGGCGCCCAGGGGCATCCTTACCAGATGCCCGAACCACCTCAACTGGCTCCTTTCGACGCAGCGAGCAGCGGCTCTACTCCGAGCTCCTCACGGATGACTGAGCTTCTCACCCCTATCTCTAAGGGAGACGCCAGCCACCCTCCTGAGGAAACCCATTTCAGCCGCTTGTACCCTGGATCTCGTTCTTTCGGTCATGACCCAGCCTTCATGACCATAGGTGAGGGTAGGAACGAAAACTGACCGGTAGATCGAGAGCTTTGCCTTCTGGCTCAGCTCTCTTTTTCGTCACAACGGTGCGATAGATTGAATGCAATACCGCACCCGCTGCGCCCGATTCTCCGACCAATCTCCCGCTCCATTGTCCCTCACTCGCGAACAAAACCCCAAGGTACTTGAACTCCTTCACTTGGGGTAAGGACTCATTCCCTACCTGGAGAAGGCATTCCATCGGTTTCCTGCTGAGAACCATGGCCTCCGATTTAGAGGTGCTGATCCTCATCCCAACCGCTTCACACTCGGTTGCGAACCGATCCAGTGAGTGCTGAAGGTCGCAGGCCGATGATGCCATCAGGACCACATCATCTGCAAAGAGCAGCGATGAGATCCCCAGCCCACCAAACTGCAACCCCTCCCCACCCCGACTACGCCTCGATATCCTGTCCATAAATATTACAAACAGGATTGGTGACAAAGCGCAGCCCTGGCGGAGGCCAACCCTCACCTGAAACGAGTCCGACTTACTACCGAGAACCCGGACACAGCTCTCACTTTGGTCATACAGAGATTGGATGGCCCTGGTAGAGACCCCCCCTCACCCCATACTCCCGCAGCACCTCCCACAGTATCTCCCGGGGACCCGGTCATACGCCTTCTCCAAATCCACAAAACACATGTAGACCGGTTGGGCATACTCCCAGGCTCCCTCCAGGATCCTTGCGAGAGTGAAGAGCTGGTCCGTTGTTCCACGACCAGGACGGAATCCGCATTGTTCCTCCTCAACCCGAGGTTCGACTATCGGCCGAACCCTCCTTTCCAGCACCTTGGAGTAGACTTTACCAGGGAGGCTGAGAAGTGTGATACCCCTATAATTGGCACACACCCTCTGGTCCCCCCCTTTTAAAAAGAGGAACCACCACCCCAGTCTGCCACTCCTTTGGCACCGTCCCAGACTTCCACGCAATGTTGAAGAGGCGTGTCAACCAGGACAACCCCTCCACACCCAGAGCCTTGAGCATTTCTGGGACGGATCTCATCAATCCCCGGGCTTTGCCACTGTGTAGTTGTTTGACTACATCAGTGACTTCCGCCTGGGAAATCGACGACAATCCCCGTTATCCTCCAGCTCTGCCTCTAACATAGAGGGCGTATTAGTCGGATTCAGGAGTTCCTCAAAGTGCTCCCTCCACCGCCCTATTACCTCCTCAGTGTAGGTCAACAGTGTCCCATCCTTACTGTACACAGCTTGGATGGTTCCCCTTCCCCCTCCTGAGGTGGCGAACAGTTTTCCAGAAACACTTTGGTGCCGACCGAAAGTCCTTCTCCATGTCTTCTCCAAACTTCTCCCACACCCGCTGCTTTGCCTCTTTCACGGCAGAGGCTGCAGCCCTTCGGGCCCTTCGGTACCCTGCAACTGCCTCCGGAGTCCTCCGAGATAACATATCCCGGAAGGACTCCTTCTTCAGTCGGACGGCTTCCCTGACCACTGGTGTCCACCACGGTGTTCGTGGGTTACCGCCCCTTGAGGCACCTAAGATCCTAAGACCACAGCTCCTCGCCGCAGCTTCAGCAATGGAAACTTTGAACATTGTCCACTCGGGTTCAATGCCCCCAGCCTCCACAGGGATGCACGAAAAGCTCCGCCCGGAGGTGTGAGTTGAAAGTCTGTCGGACAGGGGCCTCCTCCAGACGTTCCCAATTTACCCGCACTACACGTTTGGGCTTACCAGGTCTGTCCAGAGTCTTCCCCACCCCTGACCCAACTCACCACCAGATGGTGATCGGTTGACAGCTCTGCCCCTCTCTTCACCCAGTGTCCAAAACATACGGCCTCAGATCAGATGAAACGATTATGAAATCGATCATTGACCTTGGCCTAGGGTGCTCTGGTACCAGGTACACTTATGAGCATCCCTATGTTCGAACATGGTGTTCGTTATAGACAATCCATGACTAGCACAGAAGTCCAACAACAAACAACCACTCTGGTTTAGATCAGGGAGGCCGTTCCTCCCAATCACGCCTCCAGGTGTCTCCATCATTGCCCACGTGTGCGTTGAAGTCCCCCAGCAGAACAATGGAGTCCCCCACTGGAGCCCCATGCAGGACTCCAGTCAAGGTCTCCAAGAAGGCCGAATACTCCGAACTCCTGTTTGGTGCATATGCACAAACAACAGTCAGAGTTTTTCCCCCACAACCCGCAGGCGTGAGGGAGGCGACCCTCTCGCCCACCGGGTAAACTCCAACACAGCGGCGCTCAGCCGGGGCTTGTGAGTATCCCCACACCCGCCCGGCGCCTCACACCCTGGGCAACTCCGGAGAAGAAAAGAGTCCAACCCCTATCCAGGAGTATGGTTCCAGAACCGAGACTGTGCGTGAGGTAAGCCCCACCAGATCTAACCGGTAGCGCTCCACCTCCCGCACCAGTTCCGGCTCCTTCCCCACAGAGAGGTGACGTTCCACGTCCCCAGAGCCAGCGTCTGCCGCCCGGGTCTGGTCCGTCGAGGCCCCTGACCTTCACTGCCACCCATGTGGCATCGCACCCGACCCCAACGGTTCCTCCCACAGGTGGTGGGCCCATGGGCTGGAGAGATGGGAGCCACGTAGCTTGTTCGGGCTGTGCCCGGCCGGGCTCCGTGGCAAACCCGCCACCAGGCGCTCGCCCCGACGAGCCCGCCGTCTGGGCCTGGCTCCAGACGGGGGCCCCGGGCTTCCTCCGGGCAGGGTCACTCCATCTCTACCTTGCTTCTTCATTGGGGTTTTTGAACCATTCTTTGTCTGGCCCCTCACCTGAGACCACTTTGCCTTGGGAGACCCTACCAGGAGCACAAAGCTCCAGACAACACAGCCCTCAGGTTCACAGAGACACACAAACCTCTCCACCACGATAAGGTGATGGTTCACGGAGAAGAAAAAAAAAAAAAAAAACATACAAACATAGTAAATTATACAACAATAAAAATTAAAAGACAACATTTTACATAAATGAATCAAAAGCAAATTTAAACAAGTGCGTCTTCAGCTGCTTTTTAAAAGCTTCAACAGAGACTGCAGAACGTAAGGCAATAGGAATCGCATTCCACAGGTTTGAAGCCACCGCTTCAAAGGAACGGTCACCTCTAGTCTTTAAATGGGTGCGTGGGACAACCAGTAATCCCTGGTTAGAAGACCTGAGGGGCCTATTTGTAGTGTATGAATGGAGCAGGTCCGAGATATACGCAGGAGCCTGACCGTGCAAAGCTTTATAAGTCAGAACCAAAACTTTAAATTTGATCCTGTCGTTAATCGGAAGCCAATGTAATGTGTATAAAACTGGAGTGATGTGCGACATCTTGCTAGACCTGGTTAGCAGCCTTGCAGCAGAATTCTGGACTAGTTGTAAACGGTCCTGGGACGATTTGCTGAGACAGGTGAAAATAGAGATGCAGTAATCAAGCTGAGATGAAATAAAAGCATGAATAATCATCCCAAACTCAAAATGTGAAACAGTTCCTCTAATTTTGGCAATGTTTCTTAATTGAAAGAAACACGTGCGGGTCAGAGATTTAATATGTTGATCCAAGTACATGTTATTATCAAATATTACACCAAGATTTTTTAGTTTGGACTGAACAGCTGAGGACAAGGAGCCCAGCAGCTGACTAATCTTCGAAACTATAGGGTCCAGAGCAACAATAAGGTCTTTGGTCTAATTTTCATTTAGCTGTAGAAAGTTGTTTGCGAGCCAATCCTTAATCAAATTGAAACATCTAAGCAATTTCAACACTTTGTCAGTGTCTTCTGGCTCAAAAGAGACATACAGCTGGATGTCATCTGCATATAAGTGATAAGAAATATTATATTATATTATAATAATATAGGCTCATACAGGGGTCCACAGCATTGAAAGTCATAAACTCACCACTTTCTCTCCCATTAAATGGCTTATTAAACTGCTGAATCTGCTGCAGTTGTTGACTTCATTAATTTCATAAACATACCAACAACAAAATGCGGATTGTGTGTTTTTGTACTGTACAAAAACCCAAGTGAGGTGTCCATCAATATGCAAAACAACAGCTCATGGGAGGAATGTACTATAACAGGTTGTAATGATGTGGCAGGGGATTTGGAAATCACTCACATTTTTACTCAATTATCCAACAGCCATAACTGCCTGCTGACAGCTTTGACCAAATTAACGGTTGCCATACAAGATCCAGCCCTACTGTAATTAGTGGATGGATGATCTGTGCTCGTAACATTTGGCCCATCTGCCCAGCAAAGAAAGCCATTGATTTCAACGGGTAGATGGGCAAACCAGAGGATAGGGTGTCTAGCTCTGACACAGATAACCTGTGAAGTTTGTTGATCTCTACTTGTCCTTCAAGTTGTATGTTATTCACTTCATCACTTTGACAATGGCATCTTATCTACTAGCTGAGTGTTGTGCAATTCAGCATGGGGCTGGTGTAATTATTGCTTTGAGTAATTATTTTTTTCTCCAGTCGGCAAAGACTAATCCATCATATTGATAGTCCACATAGATCCCTATGGGGAGTGCACGTTGAATGAATATTTATACACTGTGGTGAACCACATTTTACTGAGTCATTCATTGAAACTGTGTGAGGTGAGATTATTTTCCTATGTGCCACAGCAAAGTTTTCTTTAACAGCAGCCTCCACTATGAATAGCACATTTGTGGTTTTTCGACTGTAAACTGAAGGTATCACAAAATCCACCATCTGAAAACAGAATAACTGTTTTTACAGTTTGTGTCGACAGGGCATGATTGGGAATGATTCTTTAAGGATTATTCAAGGCTCTTAATAAACTAATACTATCACTGTGGTAGATGAAAGCACACTCCCCCACACAACCCAAAAAGAAAAAAATCATTAAGTTCAAAGTACTGTAAGATAACGCAGACATGTTTCTGCTCCTGTCTAGCCATGGCCAATTGGATTAGTTGAACCAATGATAAACTGTAGAAGTGAAGGCCTTTCTCTGTGTAGCGCCAACGTGCTACATTAAAAGCCTCTTCCTCTTTATAGAAATGCAAAAAGGCAAACAAGTGACAGACGGAAAAAAAATCCTTTTAGCAGCAATACGCCTGCATAAGACCACTTGGCTCACAATACATAATGTAAAACTAGCTGGCTGCGGAATGCTAGTCTTATGCTATCATGGAAAGGTGATGCATGATGGATGGAAACATTGTTCTGCCCATAACGGCTGAACACTGTGAGGAGAGGAAGCTGCTAAGCTCTGCAGACAGCATCTTGACTTCCATCTACCACATCACTATTGGTTAACGATTTTTCACTCTGTTCCCGCAGGGGAGTTATCGGCTTCCTACGGTACGAGGTCAAACTCTTTTTCTCTGTTGCCCCAACTCTTTAATCTGAATAAAACGTATTATGATTGAACCTTGAAAAGAGTGAACACAGTGATCTCACTGCATAATGGCAGTTTGCTTCATCACACACTGAACATCTGTTGAATATTTAGACATATAGCACTGTCTTGCACACAGTGGAAATCAGCGTGAAAAAGCCCTAAAGGCTCAGAGAATTCTGATTAACTTTAGGCCAAAACCTTATACACTGAAACAAAATGTAATGTATATTTTTTAGAACCATCATTCTTATATCTTTACATGCAATGTGCATGTTGTAAGATGGCCACTGCTTAAAAGAGCATAATCGTCTATCACGGTTAGGATTTACATCCCTGTTTTATATAAATATGTATCTAAATACTGCACATGATTACCAGTGAGAGAAACCTAGATATAGCACCAACCACACAGCCCAGACACACACCTACACCAACACCAACTCATTCACACACCTACACCAACTCACACACACACACACACACACACACACACACACACACACACACACACACACACACACACACACACACACACACACACACACACACACACACACACACACACACACACACACACACACACACACACACACACACACACACACACACACACACACACACACCAGGCAGTGTGCGTTTCCATTACACACTCTTGTTCCCATCTCCTGTTTTGTTCTCTACTGTAATTGGAAAGTCAGTGAAGATATTCTGGGAAACATGACCATGCAGCTAGGGGAAGGCATCCAGGCAGAAGATATTAAAATGTATAAGTTTCACTTTTTGTGCGACGGCAGTTCAGATTGTGGTGGGGGTACGCCAGTCATCTTTTCACATAGCCCTCCGGTGTCTTCCCACGTTTGTCGCGGACAGTCATCTTATGGGTATGCTTTAGTTTAATGCTGATGAAAGCTGACTGACATCATGAGAAATTTATGTTACGCATCAGCCAGAATGCTCCTGCAGCCCAGAATCGAAGAATTTTGATATTTTACATTTCCTTTGGAGAGGTTGATGGTGGGTTGAGAGTTACAGAATGTTTTTGTGTGTTAATGTGCGTGGGAGAATACTGTAGGTTAGGATTGAAGTGTGTGCTATTCTTGAGAGGGAAATGGGCATTGGGGTTAAAGGTCCCATGAATACCAATTATTTTCACTCCAAGTATGGCACACTATAAGTTTCCCAGACAAATGTAAGGATTCATTAGCAACATTCATGCCCACAACCATGTCAACGGTCTCTGCAGATTAATTAGTGCACAGATACCCCCACCTTCAGAATAACACTTAACTTTGTTCTTGTTATTTATCAGGTCTTTAATTAGCCAAGATTATTTCTGTTCTATGCTATTTTTACTGTCAACATTTTTTTCTTTCTTATGTCCTCTTTTAAGCAGTGTCAGCCTGCACCGAGGCCACACAAACAGTCCGAACGGTGACATATCTGCTAAAGACGCATCTGAAACCTCCATGTGGGTTGTTTCTAGCCTTTTCTTTTCTTTTAAAAAAAAAACTAACAAAAGAAAATTACAAGTTACTTTGTTGAGCAACTTACATGCTGGACTTAAAGTGACTATATGTAACATTTTAATGTCCTGAAGCTCTGTCATATTTCATACAATGGTCTTAAATGACCTGTAACAGCAAACGAGACTAACCGTGAAAAGAATGCCATTTTTATATAGTTTTTAGTAAGATTTCTGCCCAGGTTTGTTTTTTCCCGCGCAGTAACAGAATGATTTGCGGCAGGTAGCCGGCGCTACAGTAACACATTCTGATGGGTCACAGATTTCTTTGCAACACCGGAAAGCCTGTGTTAGTATCCAGCCTTTTGAGCCAGATAAAAGCAAGCAGGAGATTTCTTCATATAGGCCTGATTGTATTTTAATGCTATTTTAGAAGTTGTTCTATCTGTTGTTGTAGTTATGGCTGACACTGGGGCAGGACCATCACAGAAAAGAAGGAAATTAAACGATGAACAGCTGAAAGGGAAAGGAAAAGTGACAACGGGCGATAACGTGAGTCACACTCGATATGGCTTTCAACAGATTACGAAGGAGACAATTAGGGGATTGTAAATGATTCAAAACCTAGCCCCGAATTGGCCAGGTATGTGATATGTCTATTTCATTCATATAGTAACTTTACAATGCGCGATGTGGTTGTACGTCAGTAGCCCACATTAAATTACGTCCCCCTTCCATTTAGCGTGGACATTTCTTTTTACTCCGTGTTTGTGTTGGCTTACTATTTTCGTTTCCCTTGTTTCCTTGTAATGTTACTTGTGTAAAGCATCTGTGGGTTTCATGAAATGCGCTATATGAATCTAAGTTATTATTACATTGGTTGCTACAACAATCTCTTAATGCTTTGGTTCTAACTGTCAGTCTCTACTTTTAAAAAGAAAAGAAAACCCTCTTTTTGCCTTATTAACTGATGCCCTTTTTTCTTGTGTGGCAGCTAGTGAGACAAGAGGGCGCGGGCTCCTATGTCATGTGCTGATTGTGTAGCTGTCTGTGTATTACTTTGTAATCTGTTTTTTTTTTTAATGCTATCTACAGCAGGGTGGGGCGGCGGTGCAGAGGGATGCATGGGAGCGGTGGGCTGGATGAAAGCTGGTGAGACAATTTATCATTCTGTTTCTCCCTTGTCAAGTCAAAACCCAAGTCTGTTCTTCTCTTAGCCAAAATGCAGTGATAACAATAGGCAAACAGTCGAGCCATTTCTAACATCTGTATTTCACACACAATCCCCCGCTGACTGGGGTTTGAACATTCCCCCTACAGCCCTTGACACAGCAAGCTGCCTGCCTCCTTACTTTGGCAGTTGCTGCACACACATATACACAGAGACACATGCCAGGAGCTTGCACATACCCCAGAAAAGATGCAGATAAACAGTTGAATAGATAAGGAGCCAACAAGATGAAATGTAAAAACAATTTGACTTGACATACCACATACACGCAAACACTCCTCCTCCTCCTCCTCCTCCTCCTCCTCCTCCTCCTCCTCCTCCTCCTCCTCCTCCTCCTCCTCCTCCTCCTCCTCCTCCTCCTCCTCCTCCTCCTCCTCCTCCTCCTCCTCCTCCCTCTCTCCTCTATCCCTGCAATACAGTTTTTTTCGATTGCTAAACGACAGTGGGCACAAGTGGAGTCACATGTGCAAAACTAACTACAGTCTACACAGCAGGTACTGGTTCGTTTTTCATTGCTTGAACACAGTTTTCAAAACTCTACACACTTATCCCATGACTTTAACCACAACGTGCACAACACTGTAGATTTACAGCACTTTGTTCAAATGCTAACACACTGCTGTCAAAACTGTTAACCACGCATTCAAAACAGAATAGATTTCAGTCTGGTGCCTATCAAACACTGCTGATTGCAATTTTAGCTGAAAGCCTAAGTAGATGTCTTGTTTTAGACTAGTTAGTGAACATATACGGTATTTATATAGAGAAAGCTCAGAAAGCCGTTTTTTGTATACAAACACCAAATAAGAATGAAACAATTATACACTGTACCGTTTGAGAGAAACCGGTAAAAGAGCAAAGATACCAACATGTTCAGGTAAAATGTCTGAGATTATATACACAGCTATAAAAAGAGTGAAAAACACTATATCTTTACAATAGTAAAACTGCATTCTTACTGTTTTTCAGAAAGTAATGGCGGTGAAAGCAATAGAAATACCACATTCATTTGTATTTAGAGATGATGCAGACATCCAATGTGATGAAGAAAACTTGCCACATGATGCTGGAGAGAGGCAGGATTAGTCACACTATTCTTTGGTACTGTTACGTATGTACCTTTAGTTTTTTTTCCCCAGTAATTCCATAAATTACTAGAGACAAAATACTTTATTGAAGAAAACTGCTGATTTTCATTATTCTTGTTTACCTTACGTAAAATTGGTATATTATACAATATATATCTTTTCCTTAAATAAACTATTGAGTAGTGTCAAGTCACTCAAATTGTTCAAACTGTAAAGATGAGAAAGTTTGTAATTTGTGTATTGGTGTTTGACGCTAGTGTTTTTACTCTCAGTGTGTACTGAGTGACAGTGTGTGTTATCTCAGTGAGGATTGTGCATAGTGTTTGGCTGAACTGAGCCTGTTTTACAGCTGATGTGAACTGTTTAGCTCAGGTGACTGTTGGTAGTGCAGACTGTAGTTTTAGTTTTGCACATGTGACTCCAGTTGTGCCCACTGTCGTTTAGCAATCGGAAAAAACTGTAAGAGCATCATCTCTGTTGTTGTCTATGTCAAGCTGTGGTGCTGTGTATAGATGCTTTTAGAAATCAGATGAGTGATTTAAGTGAGTTATTAAGAGTGAAGAAATGGAAGAAGGAAGTGCTGTTCTCCATTCTGGTCGTATAGCAAAAAATACCCATAAGTGTTTTAGTGGTAGGAGATCAGGAGAGCCATGCAGGAGTGGAAATACTTTGAAAGACGCACACATCACTGTAGAGCAGGTGTCAGACAAGTGCCAAGGAGCCACCACAGGAAGAAAAACAGATCTTTGGTAGAATCTACGTGTAATTTCTGCTCACTATTCAACTATATTGTTTCCTGTGGGCATAATTTTATCATTCAACTCACAAAATATGCTTGGAGACATTTTTTCTCCCCCTTGAGCACACACAAGTTCTTTTATATGCTAGAATTTCTGTCTGAAAGTCTGGATGTTTTGGCAACTTTACCCATGTCAAAAAAAGTACTTGCTGGGGAAAAAAACATCTAACTTAAGATTTTGATCCAACATTTTTTGAGTCTGACATTTGTAAAAAAAAAAAAAAAAGTGTGTTCTGCAGTGAGGAAGCACAATATAGTCCAAGACGTGAGTCTGAATAAAATGTTGTTTGTGGTCAAAGGGCTTTTACCATGTATGCTGTATACTATGTAAAAAGCCTGCTGCATAGGGTACCCTACTGAAAAAGTTACTACTTTTGAAAGTGCTGTACATAATGTAATTTATCTGAAATATCTAACCAGTCCAAAGTGTCTATGCCACACACTTACTTATGATTTAAGAGTTCATGATGAAAATGAATCACAAGACATAACTGATCATCATATTCATCTTTCGTGAAATAACTAGCAGCAATTTGATTGAAAACTTAAGCACAGGTATAACAATAAAATAGTTAGATGAAGTGATGCAGCCTTGGTGGTGGAATGTAACTAAGTACATTTAGTCAAGTATTACTTAAGTTAAAAATGGTCCTTGTACTTTAGTTCAATATTCCATGTTATGCTACTTACTTATACTTTACACTTCTATAAAGTATAGTATATGTGAATGTACAACAGTGATAATAATAATGTAAATATCAATGGTGGTACTTTTACTTTTGATACTTTAGGAACATTTTGCTGGTAATACTTTTGTTCAATTAGTTGGGTAAAGGTTTAAATGCATGACTTGTGCTATTTCATACTTTGTTATTGCTACCTGAGTAATTTATCTCCATACTTCTATCACCACTGTTTGACCAATATCAACTAATCAAGTCAAACCGTATTTAGCGTATGAAAAGGAGAAATGGAGCAAAACCTTCCTAAAACGAGAAATACAAAAATCCTTTTTTGCCTGCTCAGCCCTGTGCACTATGTGACTCAGGTCTGAACTGATTAAACCAATTTAAGTTATTTTGAACAATACCTTTGCCAGATCTCTTAACATTTAGTGCAGTGAATATGCCACCTTAAGAGTGCCCTAAGCACACAACCTCAATCTTACAAAACAGAGATTATGCAGTCCTTTCACTAGGTTAGAGCCTACCAGACCAATTTCTTGGCAACATTATTTCCGTCTTAAAGATTTAAAGAGAAGTGAATGTGACAACACAGGTGCAGTTAGTGGCAGTAGATCTGATCCATTATAAAGCTAATGGCTCCTCTACCTGTCTGTTTCTATCCTGCCACACTATTTTCATCAGCTATTTCTTTATTTATATGTCTTTATTTATTTATATTTTCCCAACATCATCCAGACTATGCAAACACTTTCCACTGCCTCTGGCAGTTTGGCTGGAGTTTGTCTTCTTTCCCTAAAATAAGTATTTTGCATGTATTGTGTTGAAGCTGAAGCATGAATTATTCTCACATTTATAAGTTAGAATATATACAGAAACAATGAGGGGAATCAGACTTGTGCAGTTTATCATTCAAGAACAAGTTATGTCCCTATTCTCATCAAAGAGACAGATTTTACCCAGCACGACAAATTATATATATTATATATTTCCCTTTTAATTTAGACACAAGAAGCTGTATTTTCTACCACTCTTCACATGCCATTTTACCATTAAGTTTAACAATATGCATCAGCAGATCAAATCACACTTCCAAACTTCCTTCAAACTCATTTCTCACTTTTAAATATTTCAGTTTGCACCACAGTACAATATACTGAAGTCCAATAAACAAGCCGAACCATCCAGTTAGCTTTGTGATGTTGCCCCTTCTAGTGAGCATTCTGTTCGTGCCAAATAGATAAACAATGCAAATGGTACAGGTTTTTTGCCAATGTGCATGATGAGAAAATTATATGCTGGGCAATGGCACCAATGTTGATGAAAAGAAATATGGAAAATGGTTTCTATATTTAGCATACCCATTAGCATTCAAGTGGGGGTGGCTCTGGCTCAATCTTGTGTCGCTTTCTGTGAGAACTGGGATGAAACGTTGGTTGTGGCTGTTTAAGCATCATCGTTCGACAGGCATGGTAATCTGCAATTTCAGGAATCGCTTTCTTGTCCTTTAGTGGCACAGAATCAAACAGCAGAGATATCTTAGAGTGTAAAATGAAAAAAGGACTGTATGAAGCACGAAATACATCAATTTGCCTTTTTATGATGGATGTGGTTGGGGGGTATAATATGTATCCAGCAGTGGGGTGGATGGGGCCAGGATCTGAGTCCTGAGTGGGGCCCTTTAGTACCATCAGGTAGTGATAGCCATCATCAGTGCAAGATAGTGTCCCATCCCAGCTTGATCCAGCCCTCTCCTTTACTCACAGGAGATTGCCAAGAAGCCTCGATGTAACCCTTATAAGTACAGGTGCAGTATGTGTATGTGTGTTTTGCTGCATGTGTTTATTAAGGCAGATTATAGTGTATACTCTGCAGGCATAGTGCTGTAGCTTCCCCCTCTGATTAACTCAGTGGGGGTAAAATGACTGTGAGGGCTGCATGGGGACTGGGATGAAGAGGGCTTGGAAAGGAAAATAATAGTGCATAGAAGAAGTGGGGCTGGCAGGGGGAGTTGGTGGACAAGTTGATGATATTGTCTACGTTGCGTGTGTGTCTGAGTTGAACTATATTCTCTTTGTTGTAGTGTGTATAGATGGTATAAACCTGTTTGTCTCGCAGAATGAGCCAAATATAAGAAAGACACTTAAATACGAAAAATCTGCTTAAACACCAGCATATTTCACCTTGCACATGTATTTGTATGTGAACTCAAATGCATGTTATACAACACTGATGTTCATTTGGTTAGCATCTTAGGAAAAGTATTTTTGTTCTATTACAGTTGTTTTCACACAGGCAGAGCATGATCAGTGGTGGAAGAAGTATTCAGATGCTTTACTTAAAGGAACACGCCGACTTATTGGGAATTTAGCTTATTCACCGTAACCCCCAGAGTTAGACAAGTCGATACATACCCTTCTCATCTCCGTGCGTGCTGTAACGCTGTCTGACGGTTCCAGCATTAGCTTAGCCCAGCACAGATCCTGCAGGTAGCTCGTTTCAACTAGCCTACTGCTCCGAATTGTGACGAAATAATGCCAACATGTTCCTATTTACATGTTGTGACTTGTAGAGTCACAGCGTGTACAAAAAACAACGTAACATGAGACACAGCCATCTTCTAACCGTAAACAAACCGGGAACTATATTCTCAGACAGGCTTGCTGCAAGCATATCACTCCGCCCAAGTACTATATTCTGTAAATGTAAATGTAAATGTAAATAGGAACATGTTGGCGTTATTTTGTCACTTATTCGGAGCAGTAGGATTACTGGAACCATTCACCTGCATGTTCTTTGATGGGCTAATGCCGCTGGAGCCATCAGACAGCCTTACATCACGCACGGAGATGAGAAGGGTATGTATCGACTTGTCTAACTCTGGGGGTTACGGTGAATAAGCTAAATTCCCAATAAGTCGGCGTGTTCCTTTAAGTAAAAGTACTAATATCCCACTGTAAAAATTACAAGTAAACGTCCTGCATTGAAAATGTTACTTAAGTAAAAGTATGAAAGTATCATCAGGAAAATGTACTTAAAGTATTAAAAGTAAAAGTACTCACATTTTAGAACCTGGAAACAAAAGAAAAGCACCAAAAGCGCCAAAAAAAGCTTCAAAAGCGAATTGGAAACGATCAAAACGGTTGTGTTTAATCGTCTAATCATTTTAGCTGTACTTGTAGGCCGTTATATTGTTGGGTAGTTTAATTTGTAATAACATTTATTTTATACGTATTTTATAAACTATGGCCTACATGTGTGTTGTGTGCAAACATCTTCATTTGTAAAGTAATAGCTAAAGCTGCCAGATGAATGTAGTGGAGTAAAAAGTACAATATTTCCCTCTGAGATGTAGCAGGGTAGAAGCAGAAAGTGGCATGAAAAGAAAAGACTTAAGTAAAGAACAAGTACTTCAAATTTGTACTTAAGTAAATGTACTTAGTTACATTCCACCACTGAGCATGATGGAGTGATTCGAAATTCATTAATATTTTTTGTTGCTCTGGCTGTGTAAAATCATCACTGCAGAACTTGGCATTTTCCATTACAGCTTGACAGCCTCTCTCTGAAGTTAGAAAACATCGGCTCATATTTTAGTCAAGCCCTTCAGACCTCAGCGTCATAACCGGGCTACAAAAATCCAAGGCAACAAGTTGAGCCTAATAGGCAATTAGCTTTTCAATAAGCCCTACTCACTGTAATTATTTTACTACATTAGTCTGTGATTCTCAGTAAGAAATGGTTGCAAAGCTAGATAATCACGGCCATGTTTAAAAGTAATTACAGTTTTGGTGTAGTCAAACGTATTTTACACGTCAAGGTAGAGCTTTCTAGAGTGTGCCTCTGTAATGCTCTGCATTTAAGTATTTTTTTGTTTTGTTTACCACTACACCAAGAACAGATCATTTCTCCAGGGGTGCTCAGTTTAGGTTCACTTCACACATTTTGTCTTGTCTCTACACTGCACTCACTGACACGGCCCTTCCTGCTCTCATTTGGAAAGATTTCATAGTGCGTGCCTCTGCTTCTCAGTGTCCCTGGCCTCTCCTTGGCCCCCATCTCTTTAGGTTTCCTTGCATCAGCTCCATTTTTGTCACCGAGTGTCTGTCAGAGCTCCGCTCGTTCACCCACTCTAGCCTGAGCCGAGGGATCGATGAGCGACCGGGCCTCTTACTGTAATCACTGACCCATTCCCCAGCCACCGTTTGGCCCCTGACCTCCTTTTCCTCAGCTCTGAACATGGAGCTTTATTTCTGCAGCACCAGGTCAAAGAGGTCGTAATGATTCCAGTTCACTTGGGTTACAAGCCCCTGAGACGAATCAAACTCCCAAAGTCGTGACAGATTTTGCGCCCATAAATAGCCATTGCTCTTACTTTACATTATTGGCAAACCTCAAGCAGATTAGCAGAATATACACACCACCAACATGGCAGCATCAACCAGGACGTTGCCTTTGTTTCAATTGCCTGTCTCAAAGATCGACTCTTAAACGGTGACTGTTTGTGCCAGATTTACGATCTATTCCTGACTGACCAGATACTTTGTGAGTTTCTTCCTCTGTGAGCCTCAAGTATCTAGGCTACATACCTGTTGTTTTTTTTATAAATCATAACATAGGTAGTCCAGATATCTGTCTCCATGGCAACCCTCAACCCTTCAGCATCTGCAGCACTGCATAGCATTGCATGGTTCTCAGCATCTAAGGGCAACACTTTTAACACACTTCCTTAACAACTAATGACGGAGGGATGACAAAAAATCCAGCGTCAAATAAATAAATTGCCATTTTCACACGTTCGTATTCAACTTATGTCACTGGACCTTGCTCTGTTTCTAGCTTGGCAAACATCTTGGGGTCATAGTGTAGTATTTACTCAAGCCCAAGGATGCTCTTCTGAAAATATTCATTGCTCAAATACTGAAACCAGATGGCAGACAAAAGGATAGCTAGTTAAGTGTTAGGCAATAAGAGCATGGCCGTCAGAGGAAAGCTTTACATTTGGCATAGCAGTGTGACAGCATTACTGATGTTGAAAAACAACATTGGCCGTGCTGTAATGTTTGAAGAACAGGTTTTGAGCATAATGCGGGAGGTTGATAGGGTCATTATTTACAATAACAGCATTCTCCCTGAGATGTTGAATACTTAATCTATCATCTGTGAATCATCTACACAGAGTGATTTACTCCTCAGTGTGTGCTGCTCCTGCAGCTCCTCTACAGTGGCAGCTGATAGCAATCATGTCAAATCATGCTGGCTTTAGAGCCGACATTTGTGAAGGCATGGTGATACCCTCTATAGCACTCATGCTATTTCCTTGTGCAGTCAATCATTAAATTACAGCGTAAAATGAAAAGGAGTTCCCCACCGATGTGCACAGTCATATGTGTAAATCTCTTGTGTATCCTCATCTTGTCTGAACGTGATCAGCGAAGTGTTGTGCATGTGCCTTTAATCTTAAACACATTTTTTCGCCGCTTGTTGCACGTCTTAATTCAGCTGTATCTTCAAACAGACTTAGAAATGTGTGCTGAGAGAGGGATGATTGAGTTAAAAGACTTCACTTGACTTTACTTATTGCAGCCAGAAGGCAAAGT
Source organism: Perca flavescens (assembly GCF_004354835.1). Lineage (NCBI taxonomy): Eukaryota > Metazoa > Chordata > Actinopteri > Perciformes > Percidae > Perca > Perca flavescens. Next base: position 33,051,676 of record NC_041334.1, on the reverse strand, counting down.
TTGCTTCACCTCAAAAGATACTGATTGGCTCAGTGCTCCACTGCTCTTTCATTTTGAGGTTTACATTCGTCTTGTTATTTCCCATAATGTTATATTCTATTATGTTATGTTCTAATACCACAAACATTTAAGATGGCCAGTGGAACATCTAATATTTCTAGACTTAAAGAAAAACACATTTATCATGTTGGCACCTCAATAATGACATTAAACAACCTCATTATTTAAAGTTTGCCACAGTAACATCTATGCACGGAGAGGTTTAAAAAAAACATTAAGACAGTAAAATCTAATTTATTGCCAAGCTCTGATGTGTTACAATGCATGTCACACTGAAATGAGAATGCCTTCTTCGTGAAATTATAAATAGTTGTGTGACAGAGGATGCTCGGTGAGAAAAGAAGACTTTGCTTTAAGTCTGACACCAAAGCGTGTGAAGGGGACGCTTAGCCTGTTAAGCTCCTATTAGCCAATGGGCTGCTGCGTCACTCAACATTAGCATCACCCGGCGTCCACCAGGCCCTCACCCAAAGGTGACTCAGATTCAGAGCTGCCATTTCTTACTATAGTGCCAAGTCTCAGTCACCATTTTTTTTCACTCGCCTCTTTCACGCTTCCCATCCATATTCTTCCTCTCACATTCTTATGAATAAGTCATATAATTGCAAGCAGCAGACAACGCTCTTTGCTCTGCAGCACATATGTTTTTAAACATCTTAAAGAGTGCAGCGAGCAGCAAACACAATGGAAAAGAAATGCAGAAATGGAGGGCTAAAACCAGCCATTGTTTACTCTCTGAGGAGCCTAGCTTAGAGGTTGCATTAGGTGCTTAAAAAAGATTTTGTTTATCCCGTTGTATAGCCAGTAAATAATAAATAATGAATTAATTGATTCCTTTCTTCAGGGGTCCTTTGCTTTGAAGCAAGGTGGGCTTTGAAAACTTTGGCATCAGAGAGATATTTGCCAGGTAGCTGCCTAATTACGGTTCCAAGGCCTGGCTGTCTAATAGATTTCAGTTTTTAACTATCACAAAAGCTGCAGTCTGCCCTCTGAGGCACATATGTCCTTTTATAAACCATAGCAGGGATTAATAACATTGTTTGCCAAAGTATTATTTTTAACTCAGCCTGTGACTACACAAGCAGAGAAAAGTCAGGGTATTTGCACACCTTTCTGTGAAGTATAAAGGGGGTCATGTTGTTCCCGTTAGACGCAACATACAATTAAGATGTTGATAATTTATAGTGTCGATGTTGAATATGTGGAGGGTCAGGAGCTGGTTGCACATGCACAATAATTCATGTCTAAACCCAGATCCAGTGCTGAATTTTTATCTCATTCGACCTTTATTCATACTCAAAAGATTATTGAGGGGCAGCCCTCATTTAAAATGACATTGAGTTACAAAAACAAAGAAAACAACACAGAAAAGGAAGCAGCACCATCATAAGAACCTAGAAAGACACCAAAACTTTCCGAAATGGAAAAGCAATTTGATAAACAGATCAGGACAACCAGGATGCAAAAGAAATACAACAATGCAAAGCAATTCAAAGTAGAAGTCTGGAGGTCCAAAATCAGTTCTCTAAAATGCCCAAAAGGCACAAGTGAGTTGATTTTAAGAAAGTGTTGTATTTTGTTGCACAAGTCAGGTGCAGCACTAAAACTTAAAGCAGTGTTTCCAGGTTCAGACCGTGCTGGTGGAACATGAAGTAAAAGCCAGTCAGCAGAGCAAGTCTGATAATGTCCCCTCTGAATGACAAAGTAGTTCTGTAAGGTAAGATGGCAGTTTCCAACAAGGGCCTTATAGATAAAGAGATAGCAGTGAGTACCACATCTTTCTTGGAGAGAAGAGAAGACCAACCCTGTCATATAAAAATCTGACATAGGTAAGGAAACATTTGATCAATATCAGTATCAGTTGTTCTGAAACATTTATAGACTACACCCTCTGGTCCCTGCTCTCTTTATTTTCTCTAGCCTGTCTCTCTTTCCATCAGCAATTCTCGGTTTCACTTTGATATCCAATAATATTTCCATTTCTTTGCCCTGGTGAAATCATTCAAAAAGCAAATTACACAAAAGCTTCCTTGTCTCTGTCAGGACTCTTAGCGTACTGGAATCAGATAATTCACAGTATCGTCTCTAGATAATAAAGAGTTATTTGTGCGTTTCTGAGTATAAGTCCAGTCTAACTACTGGAATTAATTGGAACATTCAGGCACAGTCGCTGGGTGTCATAAGATATATGTATCTCAACACATAATCATCAGGCTGCCCTTGAGATGAGAAGGTCTTTATGAAACATCAGCAATTATATTTAATTGTTTGTAACATCTTGTCAAAGTCCATGTCGTCTAGAATTCAAAGCAGGGGGACAGTTATGGGGGTTTTGCATAGATTACATATGATAAACAGACTGTAATGTGAAAATAATCTGATATAATTACATGTAGTGGAGTAATATTTGTATGTTTGCTCATCTCTTAGATAACTGTGCTTGTTCAATGAGCTGGGAGGCGCAGACAAACAGAGTATCGCCGACTGAATGAGAGTGAGCTTTAGGAGGTTGGTGGTGGTGGGGGGGGGTGTACTGCACTGAAACAACCTAATCTCGCAGAGTGCAATGAACACAGCCCCTTAACTCAAAATCTGTGGCAGTTTTCATGGAATTGCCGAAAAGGGCAGGACAACAGGACGGTTGGGTTAAGGAAAACAACAACGAACGGTTGACTTTAGGAAAACAATAACGCGAAACGGGACAACAAGGGGACAGGACGGTTGGGTTTAGGAAAACAACAACAGACAGTTGAGTTTAGGAAAACGGTAACGGGACACAGGACAACAATGGGACGGTTGAGTTTAGTAAAAGAAGAACGGGACGGTTGAGTTTAGTAAAAGAACAAAACGTGCGGTTTAGGAAATGTAACACGCGGGACATGATCCCCGGTCTGCTGGGTGAAAGTCCTGTGTTTGACCCATCCACCACACCAACCAACCTCCCTGCGCAGATTTTCAGCCTTTCATACTACTCGCTACCGTAGTGGCTCTTAATGCTACGTCATCTTCTCATTGACTTTACTTTGGCATTGTTTTCCGTGGTGGCCACACAGAATTTTCACACATGCCACCACTACGTAATGCGCTGTTAACAGTTCGTGCTGATTTCACGGAATTCTGCGAGACCAGGCTGACTGAAAGGTTGCAGTTACAAATCCTGCATGTATCAGTATGCAAGAACTGCAACATTTAACTGTGCTGTGCACAGGCACAGGCACACACAGACACAGACACCGACACACACACACACACACACACACACACACGCAAACACGCAGCGTCACACGAGAGAGAGCACAGCATGTCCACTCGCAAGTTATTGAACCAGCAAATATCTCAGCAGGCAAACGTCAATGTTAAGTGCCTCTCTTCAACGGGAAAAGTTAACTTACACCTCCTGGCTGTCGTACAGAGACAAGAGCAGTGACTGCAGCACCTCGAAGCTGACTCTGAGCAATAGCAGGAAACAAAAAACATCCAATGATACGTTGGTGAATTTTACAATGGCGCCAGACATTTCATTAAGTAACAAGCATTCTTCACTTTCTCTTGACATTGCCCAATTAAAGTCTGAGGTTATGCTAATGTGAGAGATTGTGAGCATACCAGTGTGGGTGTGTTTAATGTGCCAGCAGTTAAGACTAGTAGTGTAAACAGGAAGCCTAGCACCATCTGTTTCTTTATGATCCCTGGTTTGATTGTGTCTAACTTACTACCTCCTTTCGCTTTCTTCCAAATGGCAGCTCTCCAGAGACGACTCTGAAACGGAGGCCTTACTTTTAAAGAACCACATCCAATGCATAGCATGAGCCATAAAAGACCATAAAAAGCTTAAACTGCCTACCATTATACCCAACCTGGCTTGTCGATTCATCCTAATTATTAATTGATTAATAAGAGGGACGCATGTGGTAAAGCATCTTACTTAACGTTATGAGGGGTTTGTGGGTCTAAATCTGCATTATTTAGAATTTGTGTGTTGAATGGCTTGATGTGTTGAGACTCAACTCCAGCCGTCTGCATTTCTTACTCCTGCTGGTATCTCTCTCCCTCCCTCTTCCTCATCATGTGTCTCTAATTCAGATTTCACTCACGGATCTCTTGGATCTCCCCGCCACCCTCTGTACCACCAAGAGCCTCCTTGTTTAATCTATCATTTAAGAGCATTAGTTACAGAGTGGCCTATTAAGAAAGAACCACACCGGCCGATCCTCTCCCTGGCAAGTGTGGTTTTTACTAGAGGCATAAAAGTCTACTGTAATCTCTCACCCTTTCCGGAGGTGCTGGGTTAAGTAGGTTAGCAATGATTTGGCATTTTAGAGAGCAGAAACAGGAGACATTAAAAGCCCTCACTAGTATGCTACATATTAAGATTTGATTCCTTAAGAGTGAGGCTTATTGTAAGGGAAGAAAATGTGAAAGTACTGTAGAGCAGTGAAAGAGGAGCTCCGTATCAGGGTGTCGCTGATTATCCAGTTGTTCTGTTCGGATTTCTCATATCAAATGGATTTGCAGCTCACAAGCTCTGAAAGCTCTGTTGCTCATAATATGTGTGAGCGAGCGTGACTGTATATGTGAGCTTGGGTGCCAGTGTGCATTTGTGCGTGTGCCTGAACGTGTGTAGGTAATATCTCCGTTTGCATCTCCAAGGGGTCTTAGCAGCTCGTATGTCTCCACCATGATGGACAGGGCCCAAGTGGTTTTCCCAGCGTGCTGCTGCTCCCGTCACATCAACATGAAATGTTGATAGTGCAGCAATCGGGAAGTCGAAAGCGGTTTGGTTTGGGCGCTCCTTACAGGCAGCTCTGCTCATTGATTTGTGCTTAGGTTTTTGAGGGTTTGGATTTCTTAACGATTCACCTGTGGTTCTTTTCCTCTTTGACCAGAAAGAGCGTACCCTTGGGATGATACTGTATCGGATTATACTGTATCTATCTCTGTGTAGCTGAGACATTCCCAGACACCCTAAAATACAGATCTGTCTACACAAAGTATCAGCCTGTTACCCCACAGGAAGCCCAACAGGCACAATGGGCATTAGTGTCATACATCTACCAGCGTTTTTGTCTCAAATACATGATAATGTAATTGGCAATCATTTTAGTTGTTCTGGGTACAAATGCTTTAAAATAACTAATTACCAGCTATTGTTTAAGCCTTTTGCAAACTTCAAGGTCTTCAGCAGTCACGTGCATTTAAGAGGCTTGCCCTGAGATGTGTGACTACCTTTTATAAAAAGGCAGCTGTTGTGTTTGTGTAATGACAGCTATGACATCCAAGTTGAAAGAAGAGTTAGGTATCTGAGAGATGGGAGACTGATTGACACAGACGCAAGAGCCGTCTGATAATTGCATCCGACTCCTTCAACAAACACAATGACAAGGTGTAGAGTGGGAGGATAATGGTAGAGGACATCAAAGCATTAGTGTCAGCTCTGTAGCTTTGTATGCAGAATGCTTTGCTATCATTATCGGCGTGTCGTGTCGCTCACACAATCCGTGCCCATTAACAACCAATCCTACTGTAAGAAGTGCTCTGATTTGAGCTGACTCTGTGGATTATTGACTTCAAGGTAATCATAGGGGAATATTTCTTTTATCATCCATGGAGTAATCATCCTGTAGCACACAATAGCCAAATAGCCCCTTTTAGTTCACATGACCTCTGTCTTGAGCTTTTTTTTCCCCCTCTTTGTGCTATTAGCTGAGCAAAAAGGAGTCTGATATAAGTCTGTCTGGTTTTGTAATGGCTTGCCGCCACAGGGACATGGGTTTGTTCATTGGAAATCTTAAACAAAGCACAAGGTATTTTGGCCCCGTCTGATTTGGGAGTGTGGAGCGCGGGATTGGCTATTATCTCGCGGGTGCTGCTGCTGAGGAGCATTGGGAAACTGCAGCCAGACCCCAGGTGCACTGTTGTACACAGAGGAAATTGAGCAAACAGGAGATAAGTGAGATGGAGGGCTATCTCTCTCTGTAGGGCTGCGTCACGGAACCATCCCTCACTATTAGGTTTCCACTCTTCTCTGCTCCTGGCCTCTCATTCCCACTCTGCTCTCCTCTCCCTCCCTCTCCTCTGCTATCTTAAACATGGGACGAAACATCAGTCCAGAGTAAGTGTTTGGCGGTGAAGGACGTTTTGGGAGACTTGTCGTTTTTCGATTCTCCTTCCATATCTAGCATCAAATTACGTTAGAGACATCAACCTAATCAAAAGCTAGCACTTGCTATTATGCTGTGAAATGCATACTATAAATATGACATATTGATATGGGCTGAGGTGGGAGGCAGCGACAGGAACGATGGGGAAGGCATTTACAGCCTGTGCAGCAGCTTGTGCTGAACACCCTGAGGCGAGTGAATAAACAGACAATGCTCAGTCAATGCTCTTTGTTGGGAGTACACAAATGTAGCAGACAGGGAAGTCAGAGTGCAAGACAAGTTGCATTACGGTGGTCCACCAACGTCTAGGATGACACATAAATGAACTGAAGATTATTGGAAGCAACACATACATAAACATGGACAGCATCCATGTCAGCTGGTGGAGGTGTACACACCCCCCAGACCTCCACACACACACACACACCCAGAGAAGATGGCAGCGATATGGTTGCACGCCTCAGAACATATTGTGTCTCATTTTGGGAGGAAATGTGGGGGCAGTTAATGACTTGTGTGTGGTACGCTTGAGAGCGCAGATGTGAGTGTGTTTCTCTGTGTGGCAGTGCAACAAAAAAAAGAAAAGAAAAGGATAAGATGATAGTTGTGAAGAAAAAGTGAGAGTTTGGTAAATTATCTCAACAAAAAAAAACCAACAGAACTGTACCTACTGTATTCAAGAACAGCTTATGTAAGGACTGATGATACAAATGTCACTGTGTTGCATCATGCTGGTGGCCAGCCAACCTTTACTTTTCTCCCAGTGATAAAAGGCTGCTAGCTACAGTATGTAATTTCTCTATTTGCCAGACTCAGTTCTGTTAGCCTCATTAAAAATAATTATTATGAAATAAATCAAAAAGACAATACTGTGAAAATGAAAAAGATGGCTTTGTGAGTGCATGCTTGTGTCCAGCCTCATTCGTATCCACGATCCTGGAGAGAATATTGTCTTAACTTTCCTATTCAGCTGTGTGTTAAATGCACCAAGAGAGTATTGGATGTATGCTCAATCTTGCCGACAGTTGTGCTTTTCCTTGGGATCCATGTTAACTTGTCTCGCTTGCGCGTGGGTGACATTATCATTTAAACACTGAACAAGTGGGAGGCTACTCGGTCTTCACTGACACGTGTAGTGTGATGACAGACTGTTGATATGCTCATTAGACTGTAGCGATCACGTGTATGGATGCCACATCCACATGCCAGACCACGTCAATATTTCCTGTTTCTGTCTTGTGAAATGTATTGCATTTCCAACCCTACAGCAAGTGATATCATGTGTTACATCACACATCACCACGATTCTGGCCACTCACGTAGCTCCATGCTATCCCAAGTATCCAGCACAAGAAGGGAAAAAGGAGTGCATCAGCAACCATACATATCTTTTACCACACTTTCTTCCCTTTTTCCTACCTCTCTCACTTTGTCTTTGTCTGTCTGTACAACAGCACTGGCAGGATTTATTAGCTCCTGGAAGTTGTTATGCCCATAATATACTGGATCAATCTTCATTGGTCATTGGTCAGTATGGGTTCAAGCTGAAAAGGAAGGTTTCTGTCACTGGCAAGGATATCTAGGGCCGGTCGTTCGATAGATTCCCAGAAGAACTGACCTTTGCTGTAGTCAGTAGGGCTTACGGGGTGATTGAGAAGACACTTGGCCCTGGTTTATTGAGTGCTTCTTGCTAAATCTTTGGGTTGATTGTTCAGTTGCCTGCTCTTTATTCAAGAATCACAATTAGATGCATTTTGAAGTGTATTCTATGTATTAGAGATATGTATGATACCACCATTCTAGTTTGTTAATGATTGATTGGTGATCATCAATATTCAGTACATGTTCTAGTCATGAGAGCGATATAGGAGGGAAATACAGCAGTACTGATATGTCCTAATGAATCCTAGAACGAATGTGAGCGGGACTGAACATAGACTTGGAAGACTTTGTATATGTCCTTGTATCTTATCTACAAGGAGCCCTGTGGTCATCTGCTCTTTCATGCTGAATGTAGGTATGTTTGATTATTTTACAAGAATGGCAACCCACCTGCTACTTGAGTGCGTGCGTGCATGCAGGCAAGGCGTGCATGCATGCGTGCGTGTGTGTGTGTGTGTGTGTGTGTGTGTGTGTGTGTGTTTGTGTAATGAGGAAGATTACATTAAAGCTCATCTAAAGCAAATGTATGCTCTCAATGAGTGTACATGTGACCATGTAAAGCCAATCAGCTCAATGAGTTACAGCAAGTCAGGCAAATAAGTAGAGTTCTCCTTGTTTATTACTCTAGCCATTATTGTAAGCAGATACCTAGCTGGTCCTACAGATGAACCAGTTATGCCTGTGTGTGTGTGTGTGTGTGTGTGTGTGTGTGTGTGTGTGTGTGTGTGTGTGTGTGTGTGTGTGTGTGTGTGTGTGTGTGTGTGTGTGTGTGTGTGTGTGTGTGTGTGTATTAGAGAGTTAAAGGTGGTGAGAAAGCAGCATCTAAAGCAGCCAATCTCTTCCCACAGCACATTTTCTCCTGTCCAAATATGTTGCCATATTATAAAGTGTTATTGAATCACAAAGAGAGCAAGATGAAGGCGGGGGGGCGGGGGGGGGCTAGAGGAACGGCAGATAAAGAAGCTATAGAGTGAGAAGCTTATTTTCTTTTCATTTAGTCCTGAGTGGTGATTACACGGCTCCAATCGATGCTGGGTAATAAATAAATAAAGCAAACATAATGTGAATGTGTTTCTTTTAGATAAGCACACATTAGAGCGAGGCCTCGCCATATCTTAATGTGAGAAGCAAGAGAAAATAAATATCTGAACTTTCTCCTGATAATTGAGCGTTTTATACAGTAAATAAAGCATTCCCTCATTTACTGTCTCCTAAAACTGATATTTTGTAAGGTGTCACTGGCAGTCGGCAGCAGTTTTCCTGGCCAAATACACAGCGCGGTTCAGTGTTGGTGTGAATGAAAAAACACATTCCCTGGGAGAGCATTTGTTCATGAATAGTATTTACTGACATTATGATCCCTCAGCACTTGCATGTGGCTTGCTGAAAAGTGTGATGAGCGAGGGAAACTTGATTTTCATCTCATGCTTTTTATTTTTTTTTCTGACCAAGCCAACGGTCCAATTATAGGGAGTGGAAAGTAGCGAGGAGAAGCAGAATGGCGAGTATCGGAATACAATTTATGAATCATTAAGAGGGAGGGGGCATTCATATTTCATAGCCCTTGGACCACCAACAAGTGTCGGGAGTGGATTCAGTAAACAGGCGTGTGCACTCTCACACACATCTGTGCATGCACCGCAGCGGCAGCCTCGACTGCATTTATGCAGCACTGGATGGAATCATGCACAACCGCACCCTGCACCATAATGTAAAAAAAAAAAAAACACACACACACATAAATACAAACTAAAATTAAAAGGAATTGTAATTGCTGTTTGTAGGGGTGACACAGTTGGAATCTGAAATCAGCACAGTCTTCCTCACCCTCACCCTAATCTTCCTCCACTCATTGGCTTCTCCAAAAATGCTCGCTCCTCTCTCCATTCAACCCTTGAGCATAATTACTCCTCTATCTACAGACAGAGTATTGGTTTCCTCTAACTAAAGAGCAGCAGGCTCCTGCTTCCTCCTATCACTCTAGACCTTAGCTGGGTCGCCTCTCCTAATCACCCACTAAAAGCCTGGAACTATATCAAAGGGGATGAGTGTGTGTGTGTGTGTGTGTGTGTGTGTGTGTGTGTGTGTGTGTGTGTGTGTGTGTGTGTGTGTGTGTGTGTTGTGTGTGTGTGTGTGTGTGTGTGCGCGCGCCTGTAGAGGTATATGCGTTTGTACAAGCATTTGCGGGTGAGCCGTGCGCTCATTTGCGTACGGGTGTGTGCACACTATTCCACCTCACACACTGGGTATTGTGCGTTAGATCAAAGCCATAAACCCCTCTGGGCCTGACACACTCTAGCAAGGCTGCTGCAGCATCGAAGCCGAGCCGCAGTAATTCTGCTGATACTGTATGCTGCTATTAAAAAAAAATGACTAGGGGAGTGGGAATTTTTTTTGCACAACAGGGGATCACAGAATCCTCTGTTCCGCGGAGGTGGCGTGTACAAGTGTGTTTTGACGGAGGCTGCACAGCGCAGGTCACTGTTTAGAGAGAGCTTTGCTGACGGCCAATGCCCATGCCACTGCATAAAAAAATAAAAAATAAAAAAATAAAAAAACACAACCCAGAACAACTACAGCATTTATACTTCACGGGGGATACAATAGCCCAACAGAATGTAACAAGGGTCCCTCGACATATTTTGATTTCACAGGGAAAGTGTGAATGTTTTTTGTCTTTTTTACCCCATCTCAGGTTTTGTGTTTTCAGCTCTTTTTTTTATCCTTTAGAGAACATTTTACAGGCTGAGAAAGGGATGAGATGACAAGGTGATTGTTGAGTGCCGAGCTGCTGCTGGTGGTGATGGTGGAAGGCTCGACCATTACAGGGGAGCCTACCAAATGAATATTCCCTCTGTTCTTGGCAACTCTACTCATCTTGGCCAGCGTTCGAGGGTCCTGTAGCGAGTCGGAACTAGGAGCCGCGGACATCAAGGTGACATTGTAGGCGTCATATTTGGGAAGATACAGGGCATCTTTCTGTTTTGGTTTACCTCAAGGGGCCGGGGGGGGACAGGAGAGATGGTTAAATAAAGAGAACGGGTGTTTGAAATAGCGGGTCAGGCCACACAAGAGGGGGGCGCTCTCCCTCTTCTTCCTCTCTCTTTCTGATGCTCACCCAATCATTTTGCATTAACCCTTTGTTGCTTATTGACAGGAGAGCTAGGGCTTTTGGAATAGCTAAGGAGGACTTTTGGCAAGGGTCTCTGTGGGAGGACAGGTATAGAAAGGACACTCTCTAAATCAATCTCTCGATCTCTCTTTCTCCTTCTCTTTTCTTTCTTAACACTCCCTGGCTTTAGCATTGGAGCCTGATGAATAATGGAGTGTGACCTTTGCAGTGCGGGTTCAGGCCGTCTCTAGCATCCCTCTGATCTGATGAGTGCTTTTGATCCAACCCACACCAGAGCGCTAAGAGACCCAGAGAGGGAAAAAGCCTCTGATAGACTACACTGTACACAAATTGCCACTCTGATCCCTAAAATGACAATATTTACCTCAAAGTGAATCCATAAAAGTCTCCGCTAGTATAGGAAAAGGGAGAAAACTAAAATCTACAAAGACGTTTTAACTTGGCACTGTGACATCATGCCCTATTATATGACTTGGAACAAAGTTTTTGTTTTCTGCACCTCTGAACTGTTGGTGCAGAGCTAATATGACAGCCTTGCACCTCTATGTGAGGTGTTACAGCAGAATAGTGTGAACATGAACTAAAATCTTGCATGAATTTTACTTTAGCTTTCAAATTGCATGCCTCTGTTCACAAGTGTCAAAGTTAAGAAGTTAAAAGTACATTCACATGGTTAAAATAAAACAGAAGTTGTGATTTAGTGACAATATATATTTCCATGAAGGATTTGCTCTGCTCGATCACTGTGCATTACCCTGGCCTTACCCTCCACTCAGCACCACATAACTCACCTCCAAGTCAAACCTCTCCCTCGTTTCACACCATACACCTTCTATCTACCTTTTACCTGGGGAGTCCTCTCACAGGGAAGACTTAAATAACATGCTCACACTTCAGTTTAAAGGAAAGGTGGAGGGAAAAGCGCAAGAATAAAAGGTAATAGAGGGAAAGTCAAAAAGACAGGGCATGCTTGTCTCCGGAGACCCGAGCAGGGAGGTGATATCCTGATTAAAACGAGATGTAGAGTCTGGGAAATACTGATCACACAAAACACAGTTCACCCCAGCCACAGAGTCCCAAGATGGGGAAGAAAAAAATTATATAGAGTCGATCCCCTCAGTTATAGGGCTTGGCGAGAGCGGAGGTGTGAGGGAGAGGGAGCGAGAGTATAGCGATGGATGGAGAGAAGTGTTCCTGCCAAGCGGAGCGTGAAGTAAGGTCAGGAGAGCTGCATGCAAGAGTGCAGAGAAGAGAAGAGTTTCAAGTTCAAGCTCTTTATTTAAAATATGCATTTAACATTTTTTTGTTAGGAATAAAAATCTTAAGTCTCAGGCTCCTGCTAATAACAATGCTAATTAAATATGTATAAAATATTAAAAGATTATGCAAGTATAAACAAAATAAGCATGTTAAAATAAATTATAAAATAAATATAACATAAGAAATATATAAAATAAAGTAGGTAGTAATCGCAAATGAATAAACCAAATGTAAACAGGAATGTCGTACATGTATATGCATAAAGACAATTAAAAAAAAAAGTATAAGAAAAAGTATATAAAAAGGTAAAGTGACAATATAGTGGTAAAGTGTCAAGTGATGAGCTCAATAGTCCAACAGCCTTATGGCCTGCGGGGTGAAGCTGTCCCTGAGCCTGGTGGTGAGGAGAAAGAAGGGAAAGCTCCACCACTTTAGGAGAATAAGTCACTGATCCTGCACTAATTCTCATAACACAGTAGCTGAAACAAGTTCAGAACAATACAAATGTATGATTAGGCCTAATAATACAGTCAAAATAATAGGTTATCCATGAGTTCAACTTCACATTTTCCAATATTAGCTGAGATGTTTTCTCAAAGCTGAGTTTATGTGTTGACAGGTGGTCCAGTCTGGATTCTGCTCCATGTTTTTTGACAACAGGTGATGTTGTAGAAGTAGCAGCTGGGGAACTGTTTGCGCTCCCAGATTGTTAGGGGTGTTATCAACCTTGGAAAAGGACTGATGACTCATTTTGGTACAGATGGGTTCATTCTCTCCCACTCTCCTTTCCATTTAAAAACACAGAGAGAGAAGTAAAAGAGATAAAGTGAGAAGAGTTTACCACCTTTGTTCCTCTTCTTCCCAAACTGTACTAAGTAATCAGTTGTTGTGAGTCAGAAGGGTGGTAATTTGACAGCTGGAGAGAGGGCAGACAAACCAAGGCGAGGAACAAAAAAGAAACTCTGGGTGAACAAAATAATGTGCTTGCAATAAACGTCAACAGTAAATGCTCCTCTTTAAGAGCTCTGATATTATGCACCTTTTCGGGAGAATCCTGGACTCTTTCTGAGACATCAAATGTATTTGTTGGTGTGTATTACACTCATACACACATACATAAACACAAGGCATTCACAAATGGGATCAAAGGCCTGGTGGATCTGAATGGAGTGCCCAGTAAGCGTTGCTGCCCCTGAGTAAATGAGTGACAATTTCTGTTGTTGCTGCTGCTGCTGCTGTTGAGCCCTTGGAGTTGTGTGATCATGTTCAAATGCAGGGAAATAGAGGGAGCAAATGGGTTTTAGGAGAAAAGGATAGCTCTCAGATCTCCACTACTCTAACCGCTTACAGCTGAATCCACCAGCCACTGATCATTGCTCTGCAACGGACGCTTATTGCTCTTGAAACGTGCTATCTGTAATTTCAGTTGCAGGTGCATGTTCACTGGAAATGTAAGTAGTGACATTCAGCCACACTACCGCCGTTACACACGTACTCGTTCCGCTCTTTCAAACTGTGATTGCAATGGAGAGCGTGACAATTGAACAAGTTCAAATGTGCAGCACAATGCAGACATCTTTCTTAGAACTTTTAGCTCTCAAGAAAAAAAAATGGTTTAGGAAACTAATTGATGCTTATTGTCAAGTTAAGTCAATTTTATCTATATAGCCCAATATCACAAATTTGCTTCATTGGGCTTTGTTGTTATTTAGCTGTGTTGCTCAGTATGAATTAAAGGTCCCATGGCATGAAAATTTCACTTTATGAGGTTTTTTAACATTAATATGCGTTCCCCCAGCCTGCCTATGGTCCCCCAGTGGCTAGAAATGGCGATAAGTGTAAACCGAGCCCTGGGTATCCTGCTCTGCCTTTGAGAAAACGAAAGCTCAGATGGGCCGATCTGGAATCTTCTCTTTATGAGGTCATAAGGAGCAAGGTTACCTCCCCTTTCTCTGCTTTGCCCACCCAGAGAATTTGGCCCACCCATGAAAGAGAGAGGCATCATGGCTTTCAAACGAGCAAAGTGGCAGTTGTTCAAGGCCACACCTCCACCCTCCACCTTGCCCGCCCCTCTCTCCTCCTCAATAACTGCAGTCACAGAAATGGCACATTCTAAGGAAAGCTCATTGTGGGACTGGCTCTAGTGGCTGGAATTCTGCACCAAGGCCGGATTATGGGAAAGAGACTTCAGATACAGTATTATGGGACAACTAAGGCCTATATAAAAGCATCCAAAGAGCACCATGTCATGGGACCTTTAAAAACTTGTGAATGTTTGATTTAAATGCTAATATATAGATATTGTTCTTGAAAAAAAATTTAATTATGGATAGTAAAACACTGATGTTTGTACACGTTCATGACTAATTCTGCAGCCCTTGCCTCTTTATGCTGTGCTCAACACTATGCGCCATATGCTCCCACTTTATTCCTGCTTAGTCTGTCCACTCCTCGAGTTAAGATCCTAGAGAGACAATTTGTGCAGTCCATTAAGGGCTGATGAATTGGATTTAGACCAGCCGACTGGTGTAAATGGAGGGTCTAAGCACACAAGCTGACAGCCCCCACTCCCTATACGCACTTTTACAACTCTGTGACTAGCATTGACTAGGTGTTGGCTCATGTTTCAAACACACAAACAGTAACTCATTAACGTAATCCAGAGCTCACAGACATAATTACAACAGAACCACAATGGAAAATTGGCTGTCTATTAACTGCCATCTATATTCTATACACATGACTGAGGCTTAACAGGGAGCATGCTGTACTTTAAAGATATACAGGACACTTTAATGTCATCAATGTGGCATTGAATGATGGGGTCTCAAAGAAACATGTCCACAGACGAAAAAACACAAGTCATGTCAGTAATATGATCTTGTACATACAGTGATCAACTAAAAACATGGCTGAAGAATTATATAAATAACTAAACAATTCACTGTCAGACCCTGCTGGGTGGTTCACCACAAAAACCACACATCCACATTTAGTGTCATCAAGTGCTCATGTGCTGAGCCAACACAAAGATGTGCTATGTTTTAACACCCTGCACTGATGTATTCAAACCACAGACATTTTTGTTTAGATTATCTAAAACACGTGGTGGTCATTTGTAAATACGTCTATGATCTTGATGTTTAAATTCAGATCTGAAATGTACGATGCCCTTATAAAGCACTAGATGCTAATGAATTGGACATGCATGATGAATGCTGAGTAAATTCCCTCTGGCTCTTAAAACTGCAGCCCAGTCTGTCTCTATTTTAAACAGACGAACACTTGTTTCTCATTTAAATACTGAGGGTGTGTTTGATACTGCTTGCCATTATTAGTGTTGTAAAGCAGTACAATACAGCAACCAATGGAAAAACTGCCAACAGTTTATGTGGTTTTCTCCACAGTCTGATGAATATGTCTTAATTACAAACAACTAGAATGACTTCCAATATTAAAGAGTTTTCATAAATAATTCTACTGTGGTTCACTGGTAACATTTTTAATCAGCATGACACTTTGTTTAGTCATTACATCTCTGTGTGAATACTGCTGATTGTAGCGCTATTAAAAGCAGACACTTGAGTGTTTGTGTAATTTTTCAACCAGTCCGTCAACGTCACAAAAGTGTCCATATTTAGCACCATGCCTTTCACATGAAGGAAGAATATCACACATGCAAGTGTGAATGCTGTACGTACTGCAGCTAAATATACAGCATGCAGTCATGTGTGCTCAAAGTAAAACAAAAGGGGCGGCACTAAGCAATGTTGGTTATAAACGTATCTCAAGTCAATTTCAGTTTTTAAGCATTTAAATTAATTTTTTGCCATTTTTTGTGTAGTTAAAGCTATAGTGCGTAGTTTCTGCTGCCCCAATGAGGAATTCTAAGTAATGACAACAACAAAACTGTCAGCGCGTCCACATGGAACAAGCCTTCCATGACCGCGCAATCCCCCCCTCAACACAGTTGCTAGTAGCCAAGGAGGACACGGAGAATAAAATGAACCATGATGGACTCTTCAGAAGAGGTAATTATCTTCACTCGAGTTTTTGTGCGGGAAAGTCACCAGACAACACAATCTTCTGAACACAGCCACACTGAGAAATACAGAGAGAGTTGTGTGGCGCGGATAGTCTTAATTAGCTTTGTAGCAACTCATTTGGCAATGGCTTGAATGTGAGGGATGTTCATTAATATCAAAAAAGTTAAGCACTAAAGCTTTAACTACTAAAACTACAAACAATGTTGGGCCATACAAGCCAAAGGTTGTTTTTTTTTATTTTATTATTGCTTCTCTACTGTAATTGATGCATTCGTCAGGTGGCTGCCTTCACTTTTCTTTTTAACAGAATTTGGTCTCAGGGGTATTATGGGAAGCTGGATTTCAGCTCCCCTGTGAGAAATATTTGGCCAAAGTTTAAGGTTTTGAATCTAATTTCTTAAAATTAAACTTGAATATATTGGTTGTCAATAAGTCATAAGTATTGATTGCCTTATATTAACAATTGTTGAGATAAGTCACTGCTGTTTCAGAAGTTACCTGGCTAACTGAATAATCCTGCTTGGTGCAATACCCACACATTGATTCTGACTGATAGACATTGTGTACAAACCAAAGCTGACTCTACCATAAATAGTGGCATATTTTGTTGTTGGTGGTTTATGTATGACCTGTGACTAACTGGGCAGGTTTTGCAATAAACTCAATTGAGTAGCCTTTTTTTTTTTTTATTATTTTTACAAAAGTAGTTTGAACAACTTTTTCTAAGTAGCTTACTGAAGCTTTGCTGAAGTTCAACTTCTGCCAATGTGAAGTAATTGGTAGCTTGCAAAGCTATGCTTTCATATAGGGTTGGGAACCTGGTTCCAAATTATAACCGCTTCCAAAATGCCAAGAACCATCTACAGGTAAAAAAAATAAAAAAATGAATAATAAATCGGGTCTGCTTATTGGTTCCTCTCTAACAACTACACGGTGCTCCTTCTGGACTGGATGACGCTGCGCAGAGCGATACATTTTCTTTTATTTAGGCAGTATGGCCAAGACGAATAAGAGTTTCGAGCAGACAAGTCAGCCGTGCATCATGGGCCGCACCGATCCGCTCCGATCGGCAACAGCTGTTTGTCGTCAGCGCAGCCAGCAGCCGCCATCTCTCTCTCTCACTTGCACACACTAGCTACACAAAGTACACACACACACACACACATCATTCTCAACCCAGTGGTACGTTTTCTCCAAGACGCAATTAATGTTCTTTTCGTTTCAACACATATGTTGTTTATATTGACCACCATTTCATGTATGAAGTTACCAAAGCCAGCCTCTGTCTGTCTCCCGGCAGCGTGATGAGACACACAGGCAGAGCAGAGTGAAGTCTTAGGAGAGAAGAGCTTGAGAAGCAATGTCTGGAAATCTTTTTGAATTAAATGTTTTTTTATTTTTTTGGGCAACTGGCTGATTGTATATGGCCCGACGTATACCCGTATGGACCCGGTTTCATTTCAGCGGGTTACAGTAAATAAAAAATAAGAATAATAATCTTTTTAATTTAATAAAAAGTAAAAAAAAAATATTTAATAACAGCAACCAAAACTGTATGAAATGCATTTACAGGTTCCTTTAACTGTATGACGTGAATATGAATTGTGTAGAAGCATTTTTGTTCAGTGAATTAAGCATGTGATCTGTTTTCACTATGCCACTCAAAGAATCGGAAACAAGAATCGTCAAGAACCGTAATTGATAAGCAGAATCTGAATTAGAATAGTTAAAATCAAAATGATACCCAACCCTACTTTCAAAGTAGCTTCCCCAACACTGGGTTTGATACTGTCAAACCTACTGCTGCAGTTTGATGCAATCACCCAGAAAGTGTCTGTAGCACTCTACCAGAGGCATTAAATATTAATTTCTCCACTTAGGATCCACTGATTCAGAGAGAAAGTGGAAGCCACTTAATGGGATACTTATCACACTTACTTTGATAGGCCCAATGCTTATCTTGCTATTTAACATTTGCTATACTCAAAATCACTATACAGTTTTTCATCAAAACAAGGATTAAACATTTGCTTTGGACATGCATATTTGTGTATATTTCTGTCTTCATTTAAGCACATGGACGGTGCAAAATCAAGTGTGTGGGAGTGTGTGTGTGTGTGCATCTGTGGTTTAGTGCCTAACTGAGGCTGGATTTTTACAGTGGCCTGTTAAATACCCAATATCAGAACTCGGCACTACAGAGCTGTCAGCTACACAGCGAGCATAGGCCTAATATCTGGCATGGACCTGGGATTAGTTTCTGTCTGTTGCTCAGGGTGAAATGTGTAATCTCATATCTGAGAAGTGGGAGGGAGAAGAGGAGGAGGAAGGAGGGGATTCTTGCCATTAATGTCTAACCTTTTAAAAATGGATTTGCAAGTGTGACGAGATAAGGGCCGAATGTGATCCTGAAAATGTCTCTTGTCGCCCTGTGACATAACAGGGAGAAAAAGAAAGGGAGACAATTACAGTGTTCATAGTGAAATTAAACACACTGTGCTTAATGTCTTTCATCTAATATCAAATATGTGTACAAAGAAAATTAATACTCTGTGTACTTTGCATATGTTCTGGGTTGGACCGAAGTAATATAAACTCTTCTTGACAACGCAGCACAAAGCAATTCCCATTAAAATCTAACACCTTTAAAAAGGGAGCCATCTGCAGTGTTCCTCACAGGTTGAGAAAGAATGCCGTGACATGAGGGTGTTTAATACGTGTTTTGGGGATCCTAATAATGTTAAACTATACAGTACATGTCCGTGTTACATTCATTAAAGGAGAATTCCGGTTGATTTCAACACGTAGCTCTGGCGTGCTGTCAGTATCGAGAAAAACAAAAACAGTCGGTGTTCCCTACACAGTGTTATCCTCCTGCTAGCGGTAGCACCCAGGAGACTGAAACAGGGCAAGTTGTAAACGTGCTTTTAGCCTCTTAACATGTTGGAAATGTCATTACAAGTGCCTACTCATGTGAAGTGAGTCCTTCTGAGTGAACACAGTGAATCTGACTGCAGTAGATGTGAAAGAAATGCATGAAAGTTGTGCTAATTCAGCTCTGTTTAGTTCCGGTGTTGAGACGGCAAGACGAGTGCTTCGGGACCTTCTACAAAGTACAACACCGAAAAGAGATACAAAAATATTTTCAAAAATAGGCATATACCTATTGAGTGAGTGCTGTAGTACAACTAGCAGGAGAAAAGTTATAATTTAGGTAAGTTTGGAGATGCTACCTTATTTAATCATTAAATTAATAAATATTTTTGTTGTATGTCTTATCGGTGTTGTAGACGGTCCCTAAGCACTGTCTTACTGTCGTCTCGACAACTAAACTAACTAAACAGAGCTGAATTAGCACAACATTTATGCATTTCTTTCACATCGACTGCAGTCAGATTCACTGTGTTCACTCGGAAGGAATCACTTCACATGGGTAGACACTTTTAATGACATTTCGAAAATGTTAAGAGGCTGAAAGCACGTTTTTGTGCAAAATTTGCCTCCTGGGTGGTAACGCTAGCAGGAGGATAACACGGTGTAGGCAACACCAATTGTTTCCGTTTTTCTCGCTACTGACAGCACTCACAGAGCTACGTGTTGAAATCGACTTGAATTCTCCTTTAAGATCTCATCTGAACAGATTTCTTTCAAACAACTCTGAGTTGTAGTTTAAAACTTTTACAGCACATTTAATAAAATGTTGGGTTTTCTTAAATACCGTAACAGTTAATGGGTAATGTTATGGGCACGGAGAGAACGTTAACAGACGGCTTGGTATGCAACGATTAACTCCTGTTAGCAATTGGCTCCAGTTCCAGTTAACCCCAAAGCGGAACACACTCCTGCGGAGAGAGTGAACAACCAGACTGTAAATGACATTCAGGGAGCTTTCACAGCGGTGTGGCCACCGCGTTTTTATGGTTTATCACTACAGTTAATCACAAAAACACAAGCAGCGCGCTTCTGCTACTAACGTGAGCCTGGCCTGAAGTGAATTGTTGATGCTGTGACATGCAATCGACCGCACGTCTTCCTGAGACATCAATCAATTACATTGATGATTGGAAAAAAATATAATTTGGATTTTATCTTCCTGGGCGGGGCACCCAACTATAACCTATGTATGGGACACACTGATCTGTATAAGTGTTGGTGCTGGAAAATTGTGAAAACAAGCTACCAAATAACACTGATATTTCACTTTTACAGAGAAATGAATTGTCGAATTTAAATCTGTTCATTATAGAAACAGGTTGGGAATCCACCATGTGATCTCTATTGTATCACACACAGTAGTGCATTTCCACATTTAAAGTATACAACTAGCATTATTTCATTTTTTTGTTATTGTCGACAAATTCCATGAAAATACTGAAACAAACAGTGAAATACACCACCCACTAATTTGTACTAGAGATGCACCGATTACAACTTTCTAGGCCGATTCCGATTTCCGATTTTCATTGAGTTAGGCCAGCCGATACCGATTTTTGCCGATTCCGATTTCATTTTTTCTAACTTTACAGCACAGGTAAATATTTATTTTCTATATCTTTTCTTTAATAGAACATTTTGCACAGAAAATAGGACATTTTTTGAACAGATAATGGATGACTATGAAATAGAACTATATAAATTACTCCTGGTGCGGGAAATTCACACCCATCTAAAGTGCAATGTTAGAACCATTTCCTTCTTTTCACATCCAATATCCCCCAAAAAAAAAATTTGATTTTTGTTTTGGGTGTCGTCCCTCCACGCCCTACTTTCTCCTTGCAGGTGTTGCATATTGCAAACATGTTATCTTCTGCACACACGCTGAAGAATTTCCAAAGAGCTGACATGTTGCAGGTTAATTCACGAGGTTCCCTACATGTGCGAGAATAGCGCAGACAAGCGCTTCATACCGCGAGCGGGTACGCGAGACACACAGCGGAAAAGTTGAGAGAAAGGAAAAAGAGACTGTGCTGTTGTGTCCGTGTGTGCGTGCGTGCGTCCTTGAAAACTGTAACTCGTATAACTTATGTTGTCAGTTAATTGTAGCATTGACCGGCATGAAATCGGCAGATGTCAGACTGACCTGCCGGTCGGCAGTCATGGCTGAGCACATGAAAACCGGCCAATTCCGGTCTATCGGTGCATCTCTAATACGTACTTTCTGCACAGCCACTGTCGGATAAAGTTTGCCCCCATGCCAAACAACTCTATTAGCTAAGAATTATAAAGAACACATAAAAGCCATACTGTTGAGTCTGGGAGAAATATTTCTTTATTACAATGAGCACTGCCATCACAGTTTATTCTTATCAGCAACATAAACCACCAAACCACATACGTCTTTGAGCAGCTGGATAACATCTGGCCGACATGAAACTACTCTCTAGAAATCGCAAAAGCATGCTAACACGCTAATCTAAGATGGTGACCATGGTAAACACTTACGAGACATCAGCATGTTAGCAATTCATTGTGAGCATGCTAGCAGCCTGATGCTAGCATTTAGTTTAAAACACCGCTGTGCCGAAGTGCACCTCCAAAGAGCCTGTTGAACCGGTTGAACACAGGGTTATGACATTGAGCCATAACTTGTGTCAGGTTGTAGCTACATAAACACGTCAGTTTAAATTAATTGTTGATTTTGTTCTCATGGAGGTCTTGTGGATATTATAGAGGTGAAGTAATACTAGCATTACCTTTGAAATGTGGACAGACACGCAGTCATATCCACATGCAAACACTGATGCACATCAGCCAACAAATCAGTGGTGCACTATGGGAGAAGAAGTCAAGCTTTTAAAAAGGTTAAAGTTGTCACTGCCTGGCAGACTGGAAGTATGGCCTGCTCATGAAGACCCAGTAAAAGCCTCTCTTAGCCGGTCTTGGCCCACCATTACAGCATCTCCCTGATCAAATGGATGCCATCTCTCTGGCCAGGCTTCTGTAACAGCACCGCAGCAAGCTGGTTGGCTGGCTCAGTCAGACGCATCCTATCTCGTTTTTTTGCATACACATAAGCTCATTCTCTTTCCCCCCCTCTTTCATTCTCTTTTCCCCCTCTTTCGTTCAAACAAACAGGTGAAACCAGCCAAACATGCAAATGTCTGGAGGAAAATGTTATGAGATGGCAACAAGCATCTTGCTGGGAATGAGATGTAACGTGTAAACGATGATCGATGGTAGTCTTGTCGTTGGACAGGGGACGTGAGATTGATCGGCCAAATTCTCTCACTGTTCAAACACATTGCTGCCAAATGGCAGCAAGGCTTGAGCAGGATCACATCCACAGCAAACATGAATTTAATTGTATTCACTCATATTCAGCCACAAAGCATAAGCATTGTGCATGGCTAACAATAAGAGGTTGGCAAGTTTAACAAGTAATTACTTACTTATGGTTTCTAAACATTTTACACTACTGTACCAACCTACAATTTATGCAATTTATCCTTCATTTGTACAGTATGAGAGCCACATACCTCATTTAAGACGACACAATACAATACCCTCTTCCTCATGAAAAGGAATATAATGCTGTTTTTGTCGCTGCTGTCCCACATGTGTAAGACCTATTACAAGTGCCCTTGCAGAGTGAGCTAGAGAGGACTTACGAGATCTGTCTGCACTGGCTTCTCATCCTCAGGATGAGATGGCATGTTCACGAGAGCCTGTAAGACCTTACGAGGGGCCGTATTCACCTTCCAATATCACCAATACTACCGACATTAGCACAGCTATCCTTCCAGCGCTGGTGTTGGATAACATCTGTTAGACACAACTGTAGAACTTTCATCTCCTCAGGCTCCAGAAAATCTCCCCTCATTGATTTTTTTTAACCTTTACTTATTCAGGGAAGACTGAGAGATAGCCTCTCTTTTGCAGGAACGCACTGATCACTGTCACACAGTTGCACACATACTTGGAAGCTGCCCAATACAACCACAGTCTGATCTGCTGGCCACTGAGCAGCTCCACTGGAGTGGTTGGAGGTTAAGGGCCTTGCTCAAGGGCACCTCAGTGGTGGTAATGAGGGAGGGACAAGCACTGCTCTTTCACTTTCCCCACCCAGATTTTATCCTGTCGGTCTGGGGATTGAAACGATGACCTCCCGGTCACAAGCTTGCATCTCTAACCTTTAGGCCACCACTACCTATTAATTTCAGTGCTGAAATGGTACTCAAGTTAATTTCAGGTGTCTTCGTCTTATTCTGGCAGTAGGTTAGTGCCATATGCTTGGATATTGTGTTTCTGGTTGAGATTCTTTACACTTGGTTAAAAGGCTAAGGCAATGATACAAAGGGTAAAAAAATGCAATGGAGTTGAACATTAAATGTCAAACTGTTTAAACAGTCACTACTAGTTAAACAGTTAATACGTGTTTCTACAATTAGTGCTGTAACTAATGATTATTTTCATTATCAATTAATCTGCCGATTATTTTCCTGATTTATCAATTCAATGTTTTGTTGTAAAAAGGCCAGAATATAGTGAACAATACTCTTATTAATTTCTCAAAGTCCGAGGTGGCATCAAAATGTATTAATTTATCCGATCATCAGTCTGAAACCCAAATATATTTAGTTTCAAATTCTTACACTTGAGAAGCTGGAACTATCAAATGCATTTTTGCTTAAATAATTATTGAAACAATTAAACAACTCAGATGAAAAACAAACCTTTACATTTTATTTGTTTATTTTTTTTAATGTGATTTCATATCATGTTCTGCATCTACAAACCTAATAGATACTATTTCAAGTATACTTTTGATTAAAACCAATATAGATCTGGTTTTAGCCAGACCTGACCCCAAACCACTGCAGCAATGACCTAAAACTTGATTAGAACCACATTTATAACAAAGTAAAAAAAAAAATTAACTATAAGTAAGTCAATACGAATAAAATGAATAAGACAAAACAGAAGAGAATTAAGATAAATCTGAGCCCATCCTGGAACCGTTGACATCTTTGGTGATTGTGATACAGTACTGTACTTTCAGTCTCTCATAGGAGGACATTATCTCCACAAGCAATAACCCTTCTCAAACATGCTACCAGCTTCATTCCCACATCCCATTATCTTTATTTGAGGCGTCTTTGTGAGCCAGAGTAGCAGTTATTTTGAGATTGATTTGACATTGTAAAGTTTGTCCTGTAAAGGCAACTAAAGATAACTAAATTAAAAAAATGACACAGCATTAGATAAGAATGTGGCATGCACTGTAAACTTATGTAGGTAATATTAACAGAAGTCACACTGCTGTTTTACTGTAAGAAAAGTCAACAAAAGGATGTATGACAGTATAATGTGGACTGGTGACACATCTAACACCAAGTTATCAAAAGGCTAAGGTACAATCTAACAGAGGAGGTTGAAAATGAAAACACCATTGCACCTTAGTGGGTGCTTGAGTGGAACCGATCCTTTTCTATTCGCACATCTCAACCCAAGACACAATGTTGTGATACACAAACAGCGAAATGCACATACAGTGTTGTCAGATATTTTTTATATGTATGAGTCAAACTCATACTTCCAGCCACTAATGAACCTTGTTCTGGGGTTTCCATCTTCTTTACCAATCTGCCCTTCAAAGGTATTCCTTTACCCTCACCCTTCTTAGCATGTATACCTCCAACAACATTACACACATGAAAACAAATAGTCATGGCTTTATAAATATGTACCCCCTCCAGCCTGCCCCAGCTGCAGCTGTGGGTGACATTTCTCATTTGCTGAGGAGTCAAGAGGAGAAAAAAAAAAATGTGAATCATCCAAAACTGTAATAACATCACTACAGCAACATGCTGCTGCACAAAGACTAAATGTGGTGTGACTGCCCTGACAGGAAGCGCACAGCTCCTCTATATACCAAAAAACAAATGAAAAGCAGCAACTCCATGTATAGAGAATTATTATCATGTTAATAGCATGTGAGCATATCCAACCTGCAAACACACATATGATAAAGGTGTGGAACTACAATGTAAGTGGCTAAGATAGTGAATGAATAATACTGGTGGCTGTGATTCAAATAAGTTCTGAGACAGAGACAGCTCCATCTCTTTCTGCCAGCTCTCTGCCTGACATGCATTCTGTAAAACAAGTGTAAAAAGTGTACCATTCAAACTTGACAGAAATGGCGCTCACTCCACTGAATGTATCACAAAACATTTCAGTATTTTATTCATGGTTAAATCAAAGGCTTGCGCTTTGATTGCATCTAAGAGAAAAGGGGGGAGTCATGTTGAGATGTGAGCGCAGCTCTGCGCTAGGCTTGCACTCAGCAAAACAGGGGAAGAGGTGGATTGTAATACTAAAAGCTAATATACAGTGAGTGAGCCAGAGGTACTTCTTCTCTCTTCAACGAAACATCACACTGTTACTGTGCTTTTTTTTGCATCTGCTGAGAGCAAAACTAAAGCCGTTGATCCTGAGAGAGCGGAGCACAGTGGCTCAGCTCTGAGTAGACTTTTCATTACACGTTTACACCAAGTCACAGACATTAACAGGGATATAGTCAATGGAAAAAATATATAAAATGGCTTGTAAGAAAAGATAAATAATTAGCTTTTCTAAGAAAAAAACATTTTTACAGAATGAAATTGGTAAAATATGAGATCAAACACGAATGTCCAGTTAATGGACTCTTTTACTTTAACATTTGCTGTGGTATGGACATATGCATTAACCTGCACAGTTTTGAGCCAAATGTTGGGCACATGTTAGTGCAGCTCCCTATGCTTTACCCTGACATATAGCCAGGATGTCCTACAAATGTAAAAGCTCAGCAGCAAGATTATAAAAACTGATGTTTTTGTCTGTCTTTAATGAAGCAGCTTAAGCCCACAGGCCTTGATGCAGATTCAACTCCACAAGGACGGAAACAAAAATATAATGATAAGAGATGAGGTGAGGGATCCAGTTATACAGTACATCAGTACAGTTCCAGCACTCTTTATTTAGCATGCATGTGTGCCTTGCAGTTTATGCCTTGGAGAGGGTTGAAATCCACGAGGAAGAGGAAAAGAAATTGTATGATCAAAGACGGCATGTGGAAAGGTATTCAGTTCCATCAGCTCAGTTCCAATCACACTCTTATTTTGTACACATGTATGCCATCCTCATACTTCCACTGATGCCTTCAGAGAAAAAGGTTGAAAAAGTGCCTTAGAGCAGGCATTAATCCTTATTTAAATTCCAAAAAAAAAAAACATACAAAAAGCAGGTCAAAAGGTATTTTTGTTGGAAAAGCTCAGTAGCACATAACCACTTAAACCTCTTGGACGTGAGATGAGGAAGAGAAATCCTCCATAGCTGCCTGGTTGCCTGAGGTTCAAAATAATATTTTCTTGCAAATACACACTGCCAACTTTGCTCAGTTTCCCAAGATAATTGAAGTTAAACGTGTCTTTTTTGGCAAGTCCACAGAGGAAGCTGACATACTGTATAGGGGAGTTTGTGAGTATAAAGAATAAGATTGGGATAAGACCCGAGGTGAGAGACGAGGTGTCCAGAGAACGACAAAGACAAAGAGCATAAAAGTAGGGAAAGAGACAGTGTGTGAGAGAGAAATCTCCTCTGGGTCATTAGGCTACAGACAGACACATGCAAGTGCCACCTCATCCTTCATTCTCTCACTCTCCTGGCCAACAGGCGTCGGGCAGGAAGGTATGAGGGCATTGAGCCATGTTCAGTGAACCTGACGTGCTGGAGATACTGTGGCAAATGAAGATACATTGCAGGGACAGTGGCTAATAATTGTCCTACATTTTCATCAGTCTGTCGCCGTTCTCGCTGTGTAGTACAAGTGACTAACACATTCAATACATGATATACAATAGTGTGAAAACCACCACATGGTGGCTAATGCAGATTAAAATAAGATATCCTGTCCATTTATTCAGGTATTTGGCAGTGTCCATCTCATCTGTCGTATTCTGTATAGAAGTGAACAGTTATCTGTGACATCTCAACCTAAGTTCCATTATTAGAGCGTCTGCTGTCAGATAAAGCTGTGATAAGACAATACGGTGCTGCCTCGGCACAGCAGCCACATAGATTCATCCAGACACATCAGACAAGACAAATAGACCTCAGTTAATGCTGACAGAGCATGCCGGGTGGAAAATTTAGACAGACTTTCAATCATTTGTTTGACAAGTGGGGACATATTCAAGCAAGAGGATTTGTGTTTCCATAATTCCAAACCCCATAATCCATTTTTGTCCCCTGTCGGGGCTCAAATGAAGGATTCACTGGGCCAAACTGAGAAAGCAAGTCACCTTGGCAACAGAGTGAACATATGCAGCTAAAGTTTCATGTTATTATGAGTGTGAAAAAAATTCTAAATCACACATTTTGTTTTTACACATTGTGTGAGTTTATGTAGGTAAGGGGGTCTCAATATCACAATATCTGGCTTCTATAGCTGCTAAATGCTCCACTATTTTCACCAGCTAGTAGCTAACTGTGTTTGTCTGCTGTTTGGTGCTGGGTAGGTAGTGTACAGCGGGTTCATCAGAGCTTTTTTGCTTAAAAAAAACAGCCAAAAACAACGCTGTGAGAAACCTGACAATGAACCAAAACAGCAAAGTTGTGGGCAGGATATCCAAAACGAAGCTATAAAGCTTGTAGAACTGAGGAAAACTGCAGAGACGGGAAATAATTGTCTGTGGGTTTGTCACTACGAGCAACCCCATTCACATACATAAGTAGTCATGTGATCCATTATTAATACTGTATTCAAATATTGATTATAGCCGCTTTAAAGTAGAAATACAGATATTTAATTATAAATATTTCAGAACTAAAATGTTAACAAACAAGGAATTGATCAATCCAGACGCAGAAGCTGAAATCCAGAATCAATGATTCTATCTGTGTCTACAGTATTTCCACATTTTCAGAAGTGAAGCCAAAGAAGAGAAAAACATGGTTCAACATATGCACTTGGCACCCTGAAATAACCAGCTATATGGAAAAAGAAAATGTTTGGTTTTTTTAGATTCTGTTGGCTGTCCGCTTACATTTCCTAAATTGTGACAAAAAAATCAATGTAAAAAGAAATCTATGTTATATATACATATAATAATAAAAAGGGTGAGACTATTTGCACCCCTGGCACAATTAGCAGTGTATGCTATTCGTACCCCGCCGGTGCACACAGCAATGTGTTCTATTAATACCCCATCTGGTACAAATATCACTTGGCATATATTTACACACAGTTATCCATGCTACTCATGTATTACACCTTTTTGGAATGTTACTGTATCGTTGCAGTGTCCAATATTTCGCACACTTCAGAGAGACGCTGATGCATACACTTGCGTGGGCCGCGATATTTTTTTGATTGATCGGCTCGCCCTGACATTCTTACCCTAACCATAACCAATCCCGCTCCTCTTGCCTAAACCTAACCAACTCAACCAGAGCAGGCAACAAATACTAGCCATTCAGGGATGAGTCCCCTAAAGAATATTCATGCATCTTTCCCTACCACCCTGCAAAAACAAATTTGTGTTCGCGGGCCCTGACTTGCGCAATGGCATGTAAATTATTCAATCCAAATTGAAAAAAACAACATCACCTCACCGGGGAATCAAACTCCAGACCATAGCTCAGTGTTCTGACCACTCACCTAGCAGTTCTTACTGTTCTTACTGCTAGGTAACCATACTTTATACAACAAAATAGGTACTAACTAACAAACGGTTGTATGCTTTCACTGAAGACAGAAAGCGCAACTGTAGTATCCATTTTCCGCTAGAAATTAAATTATTATAAACTTTAGAGACAAGACCTTCATATGCCAGTTTCTTCTGTCAAGGAAGAAGCTATTCGTACCGGGGGTGCAAATAGACACTCCGTAATAAAAAATCCCCACTTTCCCCATCCTGGGCGCTCCTTTTTCTTCGAACTCGGGTCGGGTATACAATAGAAGTGTTCTACAAAAAAATGTATTGAAAAAAAAAGTAATGGAGCAAAGTGAAACGATTTAGAAAGTAAATTAGTAGTATGGTTAAGACAACCTAATTTGACTGCCACTGGGTAAATGAGTTGCTCGGGGAAAAGTGAGTCCTTTGCAAACAAAACACTCAATGAGCAACATTTGTCCCTCGCAGTGGTTCTAAATGATGCCACATAGTAGCTCTGCTGCATCACAATTACCTGGCAGTGTGTCTCTTTGCTCCATTAACATAAGCAAGCTATTTCACTCCAGCGAGATGCCACTAAAGGGCTTGAGGGGCTTAGAGGTGATCGAGAAGCTGCATAAGATATTGTATGAATAAAGATGGTAAGGATGTATGATACAGTAACTTTCTGCTGCTCTGTTTAGTATAAATAAAAGGAATGTGCTGCAATGCGCTGGAATGAATAAAATCTGACAGAAGAAAAGTACACATAGAGGACTATTTAAAATAGACAGCTGAAAATAGACTGTGACAAAGACATGTGTCTCAAGGTATTGCTAGACAGTTGGGTTGTTTGAACACTGTGTGACTGGTTTGTCTAATTTCATATTATTTTATTTTTCAGAAATAATTGGGGGAATGAGCCACCTGTGTTAAATAGCACCTGTGCACTCTGTCTGATACAATTATCTGACATCAAAGAAAAAATTGATATATTCTACCGGAATCAAAATGCACCAGTACGGTACAGACAGTTAAAGGCTTAAGATGAGAAAGACCACTGAGTAAATAAATACTGCTGTTACTGATACAATGCACACAGGTGAATCAGAACAACTAACTGCCTACAGCAGTAACCTAGCATTTTTCAAAAGGCAATGCACGTGTCTGGGGTTAATGTTTGAAAGATATCTGTTCAGGACTGGAACATCCACTGCGTGGGAGCTAAAATGCTAGTATATCAGAGTTTAGAGAAACAACATCATATTTATAACCCCTTGACAGGGTCTCGTTTTAAAACAAACCATCTGGAAACTTTAAAATGTCACTTTAAAAAGTTCTTAACCAACACTGGCTTTTAACATTAGCCTACGCTAGCTAGCTATAGCTGACCAAATCAGCTAGCGACAGCTGGCATTTTGGTTGACAAAATCCAACATAGCTAGAAATACAAAGCATGCTTTTGTTCATTTCTGTGTGAAATCAAGAATAGGGTTGCAAAGGGGCTGGGGAATTTTGGAAACATTCCAATTTGGAAACTTTCATGAGAATTAATGGAAATTATGGGAATTTACGAGAATCAACTGGAAACGTTGGGTAATTCATACAAACTTAATCTTATATAAATATAAACATTTTGTTTTGTAATAACTGTCTTCAACCTGCTGCTGAATGTTGGATTCTAGAAATAATATGTGCAGTGGGTGTGGCCTCAATAGCCCTGCAGTAAGCTAAGTAGTAGCCCAAACCATTGACCTTTAGCTTAACATATGAAGGTAGCCAGCATGCTGCCTTTGATTTACTATGGTTATATGCGTGCTAAGCTAACCATCAGCGCTGTCTATTGTTTCCAGCCTATCAAGAACAAGTGGGCTATACAATTAACACACATAGGTTAATACTTTTGGTACTGTGTTTTAAAAACTGTTGCTATGTTTGCAAGTATGTAGTAGCCTGTTCTGATTACTGTGTGCGTGCATGTCATTAACGAATATAGGGAGGACATTCAACTGAAGTTGCATTAAATCAGGTTGTTTTAACCAATTATGCTGCAAGATGGGTTTTTTTGAACTACACTTAAATTCCCTGTTATATACTAACCGTATTATAACAAGCAATATTAAAAAAAATATCCAGTTTATTCCCATTAATTCCCATTTATTCCCGTTAATTCCCATGGAAAGTTTCCAACTTTGAAAATTCCTGGAATTTTGCAACCCTAATCGAGAACCCACAGTTTCAAAAGTGACAACGAATACTGAGAGGTACATGTATCACTGTTATCATTGTAAACTGTGTATGTGCTGTTGCTAAAACAGAAAGCTTGACAGTGACAGGAATAGCGGCGCTTAGTAAACAGTCAATTAAATGGCTACATATTGAGCAAGTGGTCAACCAAGAAAGAACATACATTTCTGTTCTACTTTCCTAGTTTAGACACATCAGTGGAGCTTACCTCTAAGTGAATATCTGATTATGTGTGGAGGAAAAAGTCAAGAAATGGCATACAGGCCATAGGAAGTGCCAGTTCAACCTCCACTCCTACCTCCCCTTGCGCTGGCCATAAAACGCAATGTAATAGGATTCCTAAGCTTTTCCAGTGACTGCTTCCACTATCACACAGACATTTAAGTGCACTAATCCATGACAAATTGTCTCATCTGATCCATGACAAATCGTCTGAGGGGCCGACAGAGACGAGGAGATGGAGGGAGAGGTGGGGAGTCGGGGGAGCAAGACGATGAAGGGCTGGGGGAAGAGGCCAGGCACGGAGAAAGAGCTGCTTCGTTATTGCCTGTTTTTTAGAAAGGTTGCTTTCATTACCTCGAAGGGCATGCTGTGTGATAGAAAGTGAGATCATATAGCGCCAATGAGCTCTCTACCTAAACCCAACGTTTTCAAAGCAATTATAATCCCATGTGGGGGTAGATTATAGGATTTTACTTCCTTTGTTGGCAAAAGGCAGGATTTGCAGATTCCATGTTCAAAAATTGAATGTTTCTAATTTGCATCGTATATAATTTATGATTTCCATCACCCTATAGTTTAATTTAGCTCTTAAAGAGGTGGTTTTACATGATACACACACAAGTGAATATTTAGTAAAAGAAAAAAGCATGGATGAAAAAAAGGCTTTTCCACAGCCATGGACAGCAATGACTTGGATCTGTTAAAAATTATGATTAAGGCATCATCCATTGAAGTGAGTGTAATTTAATTGAATTTTCTTTCACCATCAATTCCCACACCAATTAGTCCCCACAGTTTAATGGGGATGTAAATAAAGCTGATTTAATTGCAAAACAAAAACACAGGGAGCCTATACAGAAAGCTGTTCCTGTGGGTAGTATGGATGGATCTTCCGGTCATAAAAGCTCTCACACCTCCAGAAAAAGTGAAGCAGCAAAATTACCACTTTGAAGAGATGACTGCCTAAAAGACAGTGCATATTCACGTTTGCGTTTCTGCCGCTAACGCCAAGCTCTTGGTAATGAGGAGTCTGAGAACTATGGAAATGAGTTCCTAGTTGAAAACGGTGTGTTCATTCACTTGTGTGCCAGTGAGGCTAATTTCTTCACATTTCCAAACACTGCCAGAAAAATAATCAATCTTCTAAAGCAGCCATCCGTTCGGCAATGGGAAGAAAAAATCAATTCATACTGTGTATGTATGGCTTCCAGACATCAACCCTGTCCTCATTTAGCAAAAGACAGGTATCCTAAATCAAGTTCAGGGTTCATTTCAACACCCTGTATCTTGATCAGATGTTCCCTAAAACCCCAACCCTTAGATCTAAAGTTTAAAAAAACATTGAGCTTGAAGCTCAAGATACTAGAGAGCTAAAGTTGAGCACTACATTATTTGGACAGGTTGTGTTCTTGAAGCTGAAGATGCATTTCTTAAATTTACCCAACACATCCTTGATGATCACGCTGTTGGTCTTGTTTGAACATATGATGCATCTTGGCTAATCAAAGTAATTACATGTTTTCTTCCACCTCAAAGAGTTTTTGAGCATTATGGCACAATGAACAATGAGCTCATTAAAATGCCTTCCAATCATCTGTGATTAGACTTCACAAATCAGTAGATGAAAGCATAACGGCAACACCACTGCATTTGTTATCAGCCTCTTCAACTACTGTACACCATCACCCATTCTGTGTACTGTGTCACATTGTTTATGTACATGCAAAAATCAGCAAGCCTATTGCTCACAGTTTAATCATTTCATTTCAGCCTTTGATTATGGTATTCTTTCAAATGAACAGCAGATCCATTACACAATAAGGAGTTGAGTATAGTTCTGTAATTGGGCACATATACACTGTACTGCCTTGTCATCATGGCTGCCAAAACAAAAGGTTGACCCTTGTGTTGTCTTCCCCTTTACTTGTGAAGAGCATTGTAGGGTACCATCCACATTATTTCTTTTTGACAATTTGTTTGAAAGAAAACCCAAATTTCTGATATAGAATCTTTTTGAAAATGGGTCAAATTTGACCCGAGGACAACAGGAGGGGTAAACAAAACGTCAGCAGCAGAATGCTATCAAAGTGTAACAGGCAAGTAGAGTTAGTTTTACAGCTGCACCTGGAACAGGAATCATGTTGTTCTATTAGATCTGAGGCTCTCTTAAACTGCCCTGTCAGAGTCAATATAATAAAAGCAGTAGCTAAAGAGTTGTTATATTCAGACTGCCCCTCTGGGTATTGATACATTATGAACATGGCTACTGTATGCATACTTCAGCTGAACAAGGGTAAATAAATACAGTACCTGCGTAGCGCAACTTAATGACAGTACTGTATGTAGACAGTCGGGAGCGCTTTCATTTTAACACTTAATCTTTAGTAACTTCCGCAATGTACTGACAAATGTAAATCTGTTGAACTTTTACTGACTTGTGATGGAGTCCAATACTATGTCCTGTCAAGAGTGGCCTGGTTTCTGCAAGCAGCAGTCTTGGCAATAAGCTCTTCTGCTCGCTGTGTTGGCAGGTGGGGAGACTGCAGAACGGGGCTTTTGCTTTTGTGTGTGTGTGTGTGTGTGTGTGTGTGTGTGTGTGTGTGTGTGTGTGTGTGTGTGTGTGTGTGTGTGTGTGTGTGTGTAAGTGTGTGTGTGTGTGTGTGATGTCACATTCAGCTCATCTGTCAATGTAGTGGATTATTTCTTGAGAGACCAGAATTGGCTGCCCAGAATCAGGCCGCCATCAATCTTCAGCCACACTAGCAGGATGCAGGGGAGGCTGTGTGGAGCAGAGGCTCATGGGAAAGAGAGCGGCACCACTTCCTGAGCAGGTGACGGAGCAGTCAGGAAACTCGTTACTCAATCTCTGCCTCAGCGGTGACTATGCTGATTTGTCACGGAAACATTTGAAAAATAAATAAAATCAATGCGATCTTGAAACTTTATCTACGTTACTTTTTCTGTGGTATGCATCGACAGCTCACAGTTGCAGAAGGCGGATAAGCTGACATTCACAAACATTGTTAGAAGCTTCAACAGGCCGGAGCTCAACATGACCTTCACTTCCTCCTCAGATACTCGCACAGCCCCTTGTCTGTGTATCTTTGTGTGTATCTATGTGGGATGGTTTGTACGTTTTTGTACCACTCAGTACCTCACACAGTCAGCTGGGCTGCATGCCAAAATTCACAAAAATTCACAAAAATGTATGTATGTTTTCCTACTACATACCAACCCCTGACTTAATACGGAATATGACTGTCCAGAAGACAGTACAGTAGCAAAGCATGCCACATCACAAGGTACAGAAAAGCAGCTTGGCATATCTTGTCATCAAGCAAAAAAAAACAAATGAATCAATAATCTGAGCAAATGGAAGGCATGTGTGAGTCTAAGATAAAAAAAAATACTATTCCTCTGTTCATCAGCACAGACCTTTTGAATCTTGTATTTCTCATGCTTCATTAATGAAACCATTTCACAACTTAATTTTCTGTATGGCAAGCAGTATATCACATCTTTTCATCGTCGTTTAGAAACACAAACATTTCATTACGTAAAAAAAAACGACAAAGCATTAAAGCCAATAGATTTGTCATGGCAAGACTTTTTTTTTTTTTTTTTTTTTGCTACACCCTACATAGCCATATCTATTTATACAGTATCTGAGGGTTCTGGCCTCAATGAAACCAGAGAGGTTCTCAAATTATAAAATCAATTCTAATTCAAATATTCATCATAGCATTTCAATTCTGAGAGAGCAGTTCTGGTTAGATCGGTTAACGCTACTCTACGGCCAAGTAAGATTGATGTCAACTTAATCCGCTTAAAAAAACATGATATACTGTAAATTGTACAGTTGCCGAGCAGCAGAGAAAAAAAAACACAGACAGAGATGTGTTCTCTTTGTGTGCCCAGTGGTGATAGACCCTCATCCCTAGGAAGCCTGATTAGGATAGTAAAATGTCATCAACATGTCCTCAGATTCTGATTGTCAGTACCAATTATGGCTGCCATCCATCACAGTTTGTTTAATTTTAAAAGTTTTCTGGAAAGTACTTGTGTTTAAATAACACTAATAAATACTGGTACACTTCAAAACATCTCTTTTGATTGCCTCTTGGTGATGCTACTCAAAATTAAGAGGCTCAGCCTAAATCAGTATAATAACATAAATGAAATCTGAGAGTTAAAAAGATCAAATCAACAGAGTGTGTGTTTATCATCCACCTGTACAATGTAAGCTTGCATCCTCTAAGACCTGATGTGTCCTGAACACAGTTCCAGTATCCCCAGATGGCCCATGAAAATGCCACACCATAATGGCCTCAGTGAGAAAATGGTGTGTAAATGTGTGAGCATGTGCATTTCTGTACCCTCCTTCATGTTGTATGCAGTAAGCGTGTGAGTTGATATGTGTGACAGAAATCTTCCAGAGAACCCTCAGCCAACTATCTTTTGCCTAGATGACTCTTCTAAATCTACGACGGGTGTGGTGGTCTTATTTTTTGTGGGCTCTTATTTTTTTCCCCCCCTTTCTTTCCCTTTGGGACAACTGAATTATTCAAGAGACACTTACTGAGCCTTGCACTTCCTTGTACATCTTTGGCACCAAGCTCGACTTGCCATCCAGTCAAAAAAAAAAAAAAAAAAAACTGGAAGCCAGCCTTTAAAAATTCATTCGGAGCTCTCTGTCGCTCATCCCTCACCCTCTTGTTCCAATTAACGGGACCGGGATACTTTATATCCATCATAGCTGGGATTTTCTGGTGTCAGCGGTTTTAAACCAAAAGTAAGCCAATTCTCCGACATGCTGCTTAAAGCCACCAATGTTCAACACACGCATGGAAAATTCAGTGCTGGACTTGTTTTTTCCTCTTTCTGTGCTTCAACTACTGTCTTTTTGCTTGGCAATGCAACACACACAAAGCGAACCAAGCAGGAGATAGCATCAATGTTTAACAGCCACTTGGCTTCTGGAGAGAGCCCCACTCTGAACGAGGGTTCAGCATGGGAGTCACACTCATTGTTAGAAGCTTAAAGAAAGCCCTCGCTTTGCTCAAGAAAACCTTTGCCTTCCCTGTAACACTCCCACATACACCATAAGCAATGCTGGTAAGCTTTTCCATAATCAGAGAATTAGATCCGCCTCAGCGTCTACCCTCCTCTTTTGCCCCTACGGTGCAGAAGGCATCGGGCTTAATTGTGAAACGTTCCTAGTGCAAAAGAGGGAAACATAATTGTCATTTCCATCTAAGCCACAGTGATCAAAGCTCCCTTGGCTACCAGCACAGTAATAGGGATTTTTGCCTACAGCTTGTCCTAATCGTAACAGTCTGCCAGTAAGATTCAGGGTGTCATAGTCAAGAATTCTTTGCTGCACATAAACGTCATCTCTCTACCAGCTAACTCACAAGGTTTGAAGATGCTCTTTATTCCATGTTGATATTTCAACAGAAGTAAACACCTACAACCTACATATTTCTTCTATAAATAGCACAAAGCAAAATGTGTAGATATAGTATGACTAAATATAAGAACGTAACATGCAAGCACAATTAGAAGTCTCTTTCTCTTTCTTGACTGTGAGCATGGTGAATCATCATGTTACAGTACAGTACTGTGGCAAATCATTCTGATATTCTGCAGCAGTCTCTTGCTGTTGCTTTTAAACAGCCAAAGCTGAGAGCTGCTGCCCCATCGAGAGGGCAACATCTCGCACTGTAATGCTGTGCTGTGAAGCCGAAATCTGACAAAGAGGAACACGTACCCAAGGTGAGAATGTCGGTGCGACCGGGACGGGCCACATGGTGCTGCTGGATGGTCTGGTAGAGTGTGGCCTGGCACAACAGCAGGAAGCCGAGGCTAATCCACATGGCCAACAACCAGGACATGGTAAGGCCGAGTCTGCAGGACGGCACACAGGGGGTGAGAAACAACAGGGAAATACGGACAGAGTTGTATTACAGCATGTCGCCATACATAAAACACACACATTGTGTTTGCTTTAAAATGCCAATAAAAAAAAACTAAACAGTATACTGCTATCTATTTTGATATAACCTACAAAGAATTAGACCAATATCCCTACTAGTGTGATTTATTTAAAAGGTATGTGCATGGACATTTTCTTATAGGAATGAAAAGACAAAGATGAGACAGAGGCTTCAATAAAAAAAAAAGAGCAGACTCAAACACAAAGATAATCGTGTCAACATCTGTCTGGTCTAAACCTGCCGTAGTCTGAAAGTGACTTGTACCACATAAAAAAAACAATTGAAATTCAATTAAATGAAAATGGAAAATAACCTTTTATCATACTGCAATGATTTCATATTGAGCTTGCTATGTTATCTCTTATGGAAATAACAGTTCCATTAACAACAACAGCAGCAGCAACATTTAAGTCTTGAATATTCTAAAATTGGTTTATAAGAGATTGCATTTCTAAGCACGAACAGGCTTCTTGCAGATTTGTTCAGCGAGTGCCTAATGGCTGGTGAGGGCCAGCATATGGAGACACGCCTTAGCCCTCATTGAATAATGAGGCTCTCCTCCTTTCCAGGTGTTATTAGCTCTTCTCACCATTCAGGACCCTGCAGTGGGAAATTTAAAAGCCCACCTCCTCTAACTCAAATTGTGGCTTGGTGTGTTTAGGCTCCCTGCTGACTACACCCTGCTCAGTGAGACTGTTTATGACTGTTTAGAAAAAATAATAGTCCTTGGACTGATCTATAGACACTGCACTTACTGCATTTGTTTTACATTTGTCATTTTTCACTTAGCTGGTGACTTTTTGAGTGAATATGATGCTCTTATGTAATAGTGTTAATTTAACACTCCTTTAATGCTTGATTCTACCACATCTCAATACACAAGAGAATATAAAGCAGACTGTAAGCCCCAGGGAGTCTTTTTCAGTATGAACTTCAAACCATGTAAATTTCACATTTAAATAAGGAGTCTGTATTGACAGATATGTTTCAAATGTCTGAAGTATAAAAGAAGGCCTGATCCAATACAGTAAACTGTTTCCAGAAAGCATCAAAGCCACTGCTTGCTTGTTTGCTCCAACTCGACCACTTTGTGTTTTGATGTGCATCTGAGATTAAAGCCATTAGGCTACTAAATGTTGCCCTCGTGTTCTGTGCCCTCAGTGACATTGAAACTGCTTATAAATTCAGCGAAAATTCAGCCTTATGAACAGCAGATTGTAAATCCCCACCCCTGCACTAAATACACAAATAATCCGCGGTTCTGTGGAAATGTGAACTGGTCCCATGGGTATGTCTATTTCTTTTTTTCACCCACACAGTATTTCTGTTCGCCAAGCTGGCTTCATATTCATAAGAACCGTTGCGCTTGCATGGTTAACTGCATATTGCATAGACTCAAAGCTCCTCCCGGTTTTCGGAAGGCATTCTTGTCGAACATAAAATGTGGTTCTTACCAGCAGCGTTTTGCCAGAGACGCACGGCATACTTTCAATAAAAACGCACAAGCATGGGCATCATTTGAAATGAACTTCAGAGGGAAAGAAAGCAGCTTTCAAGAAACCAGAACCAAACTATTCTAGTCGCTGTTGCAGCCTCGTTTTTTTGGTTTTTTTATAGCGCACGAGAGCTTTTATATAAATATCCATCTTGTTTTTCATGTGACAAAGAAAGACAATAAACGCAGTTTACTCTCAGTTTTGTAACGTCACGTAAAAACGAGGGAGGACAGCTCATCTATGCGTAATTCCATAAAGTCCAGCGCGTGATAGTAAATGCGGTGGAGGAGTTAAAAAAAGAAAAGAAAAAAGCAGCAGACACACCTGCAGGCTCACAACCTACCGATGCACGTGCGTTCAACATTGATTTGGCAAATTTAGACTCCTTTTGTTTCTCGCAGCCTGCACTTGTTCTGCTGTGGAGACAACTTCAGCGATGACTCCCCAAAACGCATGTGTCTGATTGTCACACAGCAGGAGAAAACCACTGAGGATGATCGAGGTGTGACAACATTACAGTCGCCTATTTAGGCTTCCATCTCATAAATACATCTGAACTTTTAAGCATTTTATTAAATGCAATGCACTTGTCTTTCAGCATGCTGTAGTATTAATAGTAGTAGTATTAGTATATTCACCCTATTTGTTTTAAATGCATTTGAAACTTATTTAACATACTCGTCAAATACAGAACGTATTGTGATATACAGTACAGGGTGTTTTTAGTGAAAGCTGTTTTTCATATTTTAATACCGTCTCCCAGTGAAATCATATCAGCTTTACTTAACTCGGACATCTCTAAGATACAGTTGTCCTGGAAAATCAACACCCCACCCAAACCGTCCCCAAACACCAGAGGTATTCCTCGAAAGTCCCACACCCTTACCTGAGCAGTGTGTTCAGGAGGAAAGGAGCTCAGTCAGAATCACTGCCTGCCTGTCTGCCCAGCAGACTCACTCCTCTGTCTTAAATACATCCATACTTTGAAGCCAGGGATTCCAGCCCGAAATTCCAGTAACAGAGAAGCCGAACAGCGCACAAAAGGGGCTAAAATGCTGTTTCCCCACCCACCCAGCCCTCAGTAGTCACTCCTCTGGATCCCCCGCTGCTCAGTTCCTTTTTAAATCCTTGGCAACACAGTCAGCAAAAGCAAAACACCCAGGGGTCTGTGTCACAAACTGGCCAGGATTTGAGGTGATGGGAGGCTGATCATGTCACTACTTTATCAGCCACAACCGTGCAGATCTCTTATCTTCTCCTTCCTTCAGTCTGTGACTCTTCTCTGTCAGTAGAACTCCTATGTTGTGATGACAGGGAGCTAATTTACCCCTCCTCACTTGCTGTCTCCTTCTCACGAGTGCAGCGGAAGGCTCCAGTGTGATGACTGCTCTGTCTGCTCTTGGCTGCGTCCCCCCATTGAGAAGCTGTGCTGATAGTGTGAGCCTCAGTCCTCTCTCCAACGCACTAAGTAGAGAGTCTGTGTCAGAGAGGCAGAGCGAGCGTGTGAGTGTGTGTGTGTGTGTGTGTGTGTGTATGTGTGTGTGTGTGTGTGTGTTACAATGTAGCCCGCTGCCCAGCTGGAAAGAGAGCGAGAGCGAGCTGAGAGAGAGTCAGATCACATGTCTTAAAGCAAGACTGCCCACTTCTGCATCAAGACTTCAGTAAATGAAGAATGTTTTAATAGCCCACCCCCTCTTTACATCTCAACCTCCCTTCCACTACATCAGGAGGCATGCCAGTATAGCGTTGAGCCCACTTTGAATGTGTCTGCACATGTATGCGTGTGAGTTGGAGAGGGCGTGGAGGGAGGATGACTGAATGTGCCTTTTAGTCACCGCCCGCCGGCATTTGAGGAGTGAGAGTGAAATATGCTCGCAGCACTTTTAATAAAAGACAGAGTGCCTCATCAGAGTGCTGAAATCACCATATTATGCTCTTTCTACCTGTTTTTGTGGTGATAAGTTGGGATTTGTTTTTATGGCTTGCCCTTTTTGGATGTTTCCCACCACCGAAACAAACTTGCATCTGCAGTGGCAGTCTGAAAGAGCCTGTGAGCATCCTTCTGTTACATAGTCCCAAACTCAACCTGCTGGCTCTGAAAGAACGACATACACTGTGTGTGTGTGCGTGCGTGCGTGCGTGCGTGCGTGCGTGCGTGCGTGCGTGCGTGCGTGCGTGCGTGCGTGCATGTGTGTGTGTGTGGGTGTGTGCACATGTGTTTCTGCTGTAAGCCATGCAGGCAGGTGAAAGAAGCCAGTCTTGTTTTGTGGAGTATGTTTTCCTCCAACACATTTCCTTCAACTCATTATACTCTTAAACAGAGATTTACAGTATATGGCACTCCCACGCACCTGCATGGCTGACTCACTTACTGTCTGACATTTCACAGAAAATTGACCCTATGCCACTCACAACAATACACAGCTGAGGGTCTAAATAAGCTGGCAGACGGTGAGGATAGTGTTGGTACTGTGGGGGAGTACAGACAGATGAACTTTATGATGAATATCTGGTAAAACTTTGACTCAGAGCTCTAGCGGCACCCTAATTTTTTGGCACGCTAGGATTTGTGTGAATACAGTCCATGTATGTCTCAAAGAGCTAAAGTGCCAAATGATCAGCTTCCTGGTGGTTGTTATGTTGTCTAGGTACTGTATAATTTTTGAGATGGTTGGGGGTGTGGCCTTGACCAGTGGCCTTTGCTCGTTTGAAAGCCATGATGTCTCTCTCTCATGGGTGGGCCAAATTCTCTGGGTGGGCAAAGCAGAGAAAGGGGAGGTAACCTTGCTCCTTATGACCTCATAAGATCCAGATCGGCCCATTTGAGCTTTCATTTGCTCAAAGGCAGAGCAGGATACCCAGGGCTCGGTTTACACCTATCGCCATTTCTAGCCACTGGGGGACCATAGGCAGGTTGGGGGAATGCATATTAATGTTAAAAAACCTCATAAAGTGACATTTTCATGCAATGGGACCTTTAATGTAGAAAAACACATTGTACATGGTTATTATTCCCTCTGTTGGATTCTTGTAATTGTGATGTGAGTACCTGAGTGGGTAATATATAGTAGCTGTTAACAGAGACCTCTTGTAGCTGAAAAACTGGGCGAAAAAAGTGGTGTGGTAGTTATTCCTGTTTTAAGCCATGTTTTGATGTGGTTTTGCCTTTGGACTCCATCCTATATATTCACATAGTTCTGTAACAATCTAATGTGAATGCAGTTATGAATAGTGAAGCTGCCATCTGGATCTCTATTAAAGCACGCCACATGTTAAGTGATCAGATTCACGTTAAGCAGAGTAATTACCACATTGATTAGTGTTTCTATACTGTCAAGCTAAATTTGCACAAAATGGCTTGATCACCAATGAATAGGCTTATTTGTATTCATGCATAGTTGTTGATATTTCCTTTTGTGAGAAGCATTAATAGCATACACACTTGAATTTGTTTCTATGATCTGTCCCGTTGGACTGAGATGAAGGTGTGAAATGAAACAGGCCCACAAACAAGCCTCAGAGGAGAACTTAAGATTGAAGGCATCCAATTACTACGCGTTCCTTTCAGCAATGTGCAGTACCAATGCAAGTCTCCCATTTGTATCTTAATTTTTTCCTTTTGTTGATTTCTTGCGGTCTCCTATTTTTCATTCTGTGTCAGTCTGAGCTGTGTTGGGAGAATGGACTGGGACAACAGAATTTCACAGTAATTCTGGATTGTTGTTGTGGTCCCGCTCTTCTCTGTCTCCCTTCTCTGGGGCTTCCATCATTTCCAAACAGCTGTCGCTGCAGCCCGTGCCAAGCCCTAACCACAACCGACCAATCACTGGCCAACTCTGTGTTTGGATCTGGGCAGCCCTGTTAAACAGCAGGGTTTGCCAATATCGCTGTCTCGCTCTGTCTTTCTTTCTCATTCTGTCAATCTCTTTCTTTCTGTTTCTCCCTCTGGCTAATACAATTATTCCTTCCAGTGCAGCCAACAAGCTTCAATATGCACCCGCTAGCAGTACAAAAATACCATTTTAACCCCCCAGCCCAGCTTTCTGCTTCCTTTTAAAAAATGAGCCCTTGTCCACTATTATTCCTCCATACGACTAAACATTTTGCACTAGAGCAAACCAAGCATTTCTTCATCTGATGAGTGGAGTTGTTGTGTTGGTAAACCTGCTCTCCATAGACACGCGCTACATAAACACTTCTAGCAGAGAGAAAGGTAGAGTGACATGGGGAGGCAGAGACATGGGGAGAGAAAGAAAATAGCAAAAAAGAAGGAAAGATTAAGGCAGGGAGAGAAAATTCATTTGGAAGAAGTATGCAGTGGCAACTCTTCCTCAGTGGTGGATGGTGAAGGGAAGAAGATGATTAATATAAAAGAAGGAGCCTGATCTGTAGAAATAATTTATTTCACATTTATTAGAGCATCCTTTTTCTGCTCATTACCGAGGGGCCCTGGCTTTGAGGATATGGTCGATTTGTAACGGTGGAATTTTAACTGTAAAAGGTAAGGTTAGTGGATAAACAGGGCTCCACACATAAACCTCTCAGGCTTTACCTTCAGCTTTTCTCTGCTGTCAGCAGATCCTGGGAGAATAAAAGCTGCCAAGTGAGAATGAACTCTAAAAGGAAAACACAAAAGCAAATTGTTATTTCATAGCCATAAACATAAATGACTTGTGCTGCCGCGTCCCTAATTACTTTCTCATTTTCATCAAGTGGCAAATTCAACTCAGTTAGTCATTGACACACTTCACTCTTCTATAATTGGGCCATTTTAAATTCACTGGTGTTTAGCAAGGGCAAAAGTATTGTGGCTTTGTTGTGGCCGGGTTGGATCAGTGGGTGGAGCGGGCGCATGTGTCCTTGGAGGTTTATCTTTATATTATATGGTCCAGGGTTCGGGTCCGACATGTGACGATTTCCTGCGTGTCTTCCCCTCTCGCTCTCTCTCTCTCCCCTTTCTCACCTAGCTGTCCTAGGCGGAAAAGCCCAAAAAATAATCTTCAAAAAAAAGAAGTATTGTGGCGTTATACCACTGAAGTCTTATGGAAGAGGTTTATGGTAAATTGCTTTTTGCATACCATCTCCTATCCCTAATCATCACCTGCCATCTGTCTGTACAGCTGCCCCTTAACATCCCATTAGTGCATGGCATATACAGCATGTAGTTACCGGTGGTCCTTCTCTGCCAGAGTGTGTATATGCCGTCTTGGCGTTCGTGCCTGTTGTTATGAGCTGCTTGCTTGCTGTGGCCCTTTCAATTTGTGTGCTTGTCCGGACTGCCTTCACACTGCCGACAATAAGCCTGCCTCTCAACAAGGTAAAGACTGTTTTTACTATGGCTGCTCTGTCTCTTGAGTCTGTTCTTTGTTTCCAGCTCTGTGATCAGCTGTTGTACTGTC
Source organism: Perca flavescens (assembly GCF_004354835.1). Lineage (NCBI taxonomy): Eukaryota > Metazoa > Chordata > Actinopteri > Perciformes > Percidae > Perca > Perca flavescens. Next base: position 33,007,356 of record NC_041334.1, on the reverse strand, counting down.
AGCTCAAACATGAACCCTTGTTTTAAGGCTTCTAACAGTAGGGTGATGACCACGTCAGGCCTAGGTGATGTCGGTGCAATGGTTTCAGGCAACTTGAGCTGCCTGCTGAACTCCACAATCATCTGCCATCTGCCAGCTGTAGTGACTATGTGGAGGAATTTCCGGAAACACCATGTTGTGGTATAATGAGACAAACAAGCTTAGACAACATCAGGTCATGCATAGGTCACAGGTCAGGGGACGAGAATATTCGGCCAGTCTCTAACAACCAAACCTGTTCATGTATAATTAGGTTTGTCTCTCTACAGATTCAGGGAACCTAGGCAGCTGCATGATGAGGGAATTTTCTCAGGACTGACTTTTGGAGGCTAGTGGGCCAGCACTTTTGCTCACTTCCCAGAGAGAGAGAGAGATAGAAGCTGTAGCTTGTGTTTAGGTGCTTGCAATATCTTTGTCTTAAAGGTCCAGCTTAAACGTAACACCTGCAGACTGAGTTTAAATACATTTTCAGGAAGACAGAACTTCAGAGAGTTGGGACGGCACTGCACGATTACACATCGTCATTAATTGTCTCCTCAATTGAGTGTTCACTAAATGCTCCTGTGTAAGTCATCAAGGTCTCCCGAACCTTCTTCACATACGTGAAATGAGTTGTGCTGCTCCTGAGTTTGTCATTAAAGGAGAATTCCGGTCGATTTAAACACGTAGATCTGTTGTTTGTAAATTTGGAGTGCTGTCAGTAGCGAGAAAAACAAAAACAATCGGTGTTGCCTACACCGTGTTATCCTCCTGCTAGCTTTAGCACCCAGGAGACTGAAACAGGGCAAGTTTTAAACGTGCTTTCAGCATCTTAACATGTTGGAAATGTCATTACAAGCACCTCTGTTTGGTTGCGGTGTTGAGACAGCAAGACTTAGGGACCGTCTACAAACTACAACACTGAAAAGAGATACACCAAAAATATTTATTAATTTAATGATTAAATAAGGTAGTCTCCAAACTTACCTCAATTATAACTTGTCTCCTGCTGGTTGTACTACAGCACTTACTTTAAAAAAAATAAGCATATGCCTATTTTTGAAAATATATGTGTATCTCTTTTCAGTGTTGTACTTTGTAGACGGTCCCGAAGCACTCGTCTTGCTGTCTCAACACCGGAACTAAACAGAGCTGAATTAGATGAATTCACTGTGTTCAGATTCACTTTTGTTCACTCGGAAGGAATCACTTCACATGGGTAGGCACTTGTAATGACATTTCCAAAATGTTAAGAGGCTAAAAGCACATTTACAACTTGCCCTGTTTCAGTCTCTTGGGTGCTAAAGCTAGCAGGAGGATAACACGGTGTAGGGAACACCGATTGTTTTCGTTTTTCTCGCTACTGGACAGCATTCCAAATTTACAAACAACAGAGCTACGTGTTGAAATCGACCGGAATTCCCCTTTAATACCTAGAACTGTTGGCACCCTGGATTGTGGTTGGGCAAATTTCCTTCCAATGAGATAATGTCCAAATTCAAATTTGTTTGTCTTAGAAATTGAATAACATTCAACGTTTCACTTTCCTGTCAGAATACGGCTGTGCTTAGCTGAAGCCTCATCTTCTCAGTTGCACATTTATTATGTACTTCTGAATTGGAAATATTGTACTCAACATATATTTGTGAAAACCAGAAAACACCCATTACATCTCAGGCGTATAATGTGTGCAACTGTAGGTAGTATTTGCTAGTGCACCAATTATGTTCTCTATTTGCATATGCATTTATATATAATGTTCCTTATTACTGCCTGGCATTTGGACATATTTATGTTGATAAACATATGTCTAGCATCATAAATCTTGGCAAACCATTTAGACACTGCTCCTTTTATACCGAGTAGCATCTAGTAAGCCATGAGAAGCCACACTTTTACATCAAATAGGAACATTGAAATTCACATGTGTTTCATGTAGCAGTTTATCTTTAATATTGTCCATATGTCCCACTACTGTTAGTAGTTGGGGCTACAGCTTTATAGGTGGCTGTGTGTATTATGGCCGTCTCTGTTATGCTAACGTTTACATGGTGATTTTCATTTGTTTGTGTGACTGATTTTCACGTTATATTTAAAGTATTTTAGGGATGTTGGGATTAGCAGATTTTGCCATAACCACGGTCACATAACGTCATGTTTCATAACCGTAAGAATTGAAAAAACTACGATATCTATGGTGTCCTGATTCGTGCATTGTTGTGTGTGACGCGTCTGTGCTGTGACACCGCCTCTTGCGTGCGCTGCAGTACAAGTTTGTGCACTGGTTTGTTTTGTGTATGCCACTTACCTGAAGCGTTGAGAAAAAGATCTGTAAAAATGTCCAAGGGGAACCGACATTCCAGCCTTATATCCGCCAATGAGGTGCCTAAAATCAGTAATGTGGGAGTATTTATTGACCAAAACAGCGATACACAGCGTTACCTTAAAATCTTACATACGTGTCCGCAACATTTACAGGTTTTTGCAACATAAGTTTAATAGTAGTCCTAGCTGTCTGTCTGTGATTATGTAGTCTATGTCCATCACGTTCCACTTCCGGGATGCTCCGTTGCCACCAGAAATTCCGCCAGATGTCCCTCTTTTCGGCCGGAATTCCGTTACCTCTCACTGTCTTTGTGTTGGAATTTTAAACTCCGGTTGTTTAATGAGGACTATGGTTATCTGCTCCTCAGATCTCAGCAGAGTAAATCCAGACAGCTAGCTAGACTATCTGTCCAATCTGACTTTTCTGTTGCACGACTGAAACAACCTTTGAACGTACACGTTTCACCAAAACAAGTTCCTTCACGAAGCTATTTTGCAGAGGCAGCGTGGCTCTGTCCGGTGCTTAGCGTGATGGATTGTGATTGGTTTAAAGAAATGCCAATAAACCAGAGCACATTTTTCTCCCATCCCGGAATGCTGTGTGGACTAGCCAGACCCTCCTTGCGGTGGAGTGGCTGAAGATTTGGAGGTTATATTATGTGCTGTGCTCGGTTCGCCAGTACAATAAAGCTGTTGTGTTGTTCCTGATGTCTACAGACACAGTGAGTAGGGACAGAGCAGAACTTTAAATCATTACGACTTTACCCTTTCTGCATTTCTTGGTTGTTCGGTCACCGGTTGATTTGTTTGGGTCGTGAATGAGCCTGTGCAGGTCTGCTAGTAGCTTTGAGGACTTTTATAGTTGTTCATAAATAGTGCCGTTGTTATTTTGTTGAGTTTTTAGATGTAATAAGACCATGCATTCAAAATATGCATTGATACTTTTTAATGAGGGCGTAACTTTTAAATCTGCACATGCTTTTTTTGTTCAATCTTTTTAGTATTCAGTACGTATTTCACTATGTGTGTTACTATATCGTACTGGTTTGTGTAATAAGGTTTTTATCTATATGCAAATTCAAATTTCTCAACTAAAAATGTCTTCCGTAGGATACAGTTTTTTTGTAACTGTTTTTGATAAAAAGCTGCCAAGTTATTTCAGTCTGCATTTGATATGTGTATATATGTTTAGTACATGATAATATGTGGTGTTATAGTGATATGGTGTTTTCTGGTTTTCACAAATATATGTTAAGTATGTGAAATATTTCTAATTTACAAATTGCTGTCTAAAGACATCAGACTTCACTGCTCACGTTAACAATGTCTCAATGTAAGTACAATTCAAGAAAAACACATTTTCTATTACTTTTACATCTTATAATATTGTTCTATTTGGAACTAAATCTAAGTAAGCACTGTTTTGCATACATACACACTGTACACACAGTGTTGAAAACCAGAACAGCAGGGAGGAAATATAACCAAATCATCTGCATAGAAAAAATGTCAGTCTGGCATGGATTCATTTAGTTTATTATTTGTTTTTTATATATATATATATATATATATATATATATATATATATATATATATATATATATATATATATATATAAAGCTTATAGGCCTTTGTTTTGTAAAGTACTATACAAATCATTTTTATTATTGCTATTAAATTGGCTTTCAATTGTTTAATTATGTGTACCTTTGAGATAATTTTTTTCTTATGGCATATTTGCACTCAAACTTATTGACATTGCTTTAAATGCTTTTTTATGTGTTGTATGGAAAAGTATTTTATTAAAGAGTCTGTGTGCTGGTGCCTTTCTACCCAACCTCCAAGGGAATATTGCTCGGCACATATTCAATCATATACTGCAGGTAGCAGTGAAAATAAGTTGTGGGTTTTCTGTGTTTGAAGTAGGTCAGAAATTCTGTGCTGGTAATGCGCTGGGACTCACCAGGTCTCAACAGGGGACGTTTTCTTTCCCTTGCCAGTTCAGGATGGAGGAGTAATTGAGCGCTAGACGACCCTATTCCTGGAGATGATGGCAGCCATGGAAATGTCCCCTCACAGACCAATAAAAATGTCCTCTCCTTCTTGCTGTAATTGGACCAGGGACAGTGGGGTTGGGTTCTGGACCGAGGAGACCACCTGTGGAAATGCTTTGCTCAATACACTGCTATTAAACAGATGAGACAGGGGACTCACTGAGTGAAAAAAGCGTGATAAAGAGAGTAATGCTGATGAGAAAGAGGAGACAGAAAACTGCACCCCCTACTTTTCAATTTTGAAAAGGATGTCATTTCTCATGGTTTCCTCAGAATGACAGCTGTCAATGTTCCCCAACATTACTTAAGTGATCACAAATGAATCAAGGAGTCAGCGTGAGAAAGTGTGAGTGATTTATCTGACTGGTTTATAATACAGATTGGGACAGTTTGGTAAAATATGAATGTTGTAAACATCCATAAGAAGTTACCTAGCAACAAAACACCTTTTACATTATTTTCACATTCAACTACTCATACTCATACTACTTAATTTTGCAAACTTGCATTAACAAATTTTTTTGGCCAGCTGGGGGCCATTGCAACAAGATGTAAACAAAACATTGACATATTAACAAGATAATATATAATATATTTGTACCATGTCATGGGACCTTTAAGCTTTTGGTTTTTTTCTTTTAGCAATTACCATGGCCTCTGTAGAGCTGAGGGCAACTGCAGAGTTGTGTAGTAATTTGTTACATTGTTAATATAAGAATATTCATTAGTGCAGCTTTACAGTAACACAATTTGTCTCTATGTATTTATTTCTGTCTGCCATTTTGATTAGCAACTGCATTTAGAATTTGGCAAAGCAAAACAAAAACTGATATGAGAGGTGACTGGGACAAGTTTAGAGTCACTGGAATGTTGGAAGAATGAATTGAGATAGAGCGAGTGTGAGAGAGAGCGAGAGAGAGGATAGAGAGAAGCTTGTGGAAGATAACGTAAAACAGGTAAGGCATTCACACTCAATCCCCATTCAAACGTTGATCTGGCTTCTCTCTTCTGCTGCATTCATGCTGCACAGCCCATTCCAGGGCGATAAGCCAGCTGTGTGCTTCTCAAGGTAAGGGAGTGAATAGAGCAGTACAATCTTTGGCTGAGGCTGAGGAGGGACAGAGCCTACGCGCTGACCTTCCTTACGCCAGCTTTACTTCAGTGGGGGAGGAGGGTTTCATAAAGGGATTATTCTGCTCGCTCACCTTTGACAAGTCTGGCTGCATTCCATAACGGCTCAAGCTGCCTGTCCATCACTCAAAGAGAAGCAGAAAGAGAGGGAGATAAGAGAAGAGATGGGTTCAACCTGTGGGAAGTGATTAAACCCTCTGTTTCTCCGCTGTGGAGTGATCAGGAGGAAAAATAGGGGAGATGTCAGCCACCGCCACCATGTATGTACCGGTGACTCAGCAGGTCAGTGTAATATGGAGAAACTTAAGTGACCTTTTTACATCAGCCATGAGACAAGGTTGTTCACCATTTTCCCTCTGCTAAAAATACGCTTGATGGTGTTTTAAGCCCCCAATGTCTCCTTCCAGGCAGCGCTGCGACCGTTGACTTCAAGGCACCTAACCCTAACCCTAACCATAACCATAACCATTACCATGACCATTACCATAACCATAACCATAACCATAACCATAGCCTTATTGACGTCAAGGCAGCGCTGTGACCGTTGACTTCAAGGCACCTAACCCTAACCTTAACCCTAAACATAACCATAACCATTGCCTAATCCTAGTGCCTTCCAGGCAGCGCTGCCTGGAAAGAGACGTTGGAGTTGGAGAGGGACTCCTAGCCTTCACTGAGAGGTACTAGGGATGACTCAGCCATACTACAATGCATCATTATAGAGCCCACATCTATTAGAGTGACACACCAAATCTAGATGACTGCAATTGAATCGGAACCAGAGGAGCTTGCCATGTTCTCTCACCCCTGTAATCACAACAGGAAATGACAAAATCATCAAAGAAATGTATCCATAGTGTATCATAGATTAATCATTATGTGTTAACTCAAAGTCAAATGTATGTAGTGACTGGTGTGATAAGGGCCACAGCTGTCTGTGACAGAGTTGATGTTTTGGATGACGATGAGCCAGTGAGCTGTAAATACTCACTCCAGCAAAGACAAAATCTTCTACAAGTCTCAAAGGAAAGCTCTGTGAGGGAGGCATCCAATTCCACCTTCCTTTCAGCAACCGTCCGGCAGGCACACGGGAATGAAAGGAGCAGGATTGAGAGGGCAAGAAAGCAAAGGAGATTGAGACATGCAGAGGAGCAATGAGAGGGAGGAATGGGGAAGCAGGCGAAAATGAATGCATGAAGTAGCTTAAGTAGGAAGCAGAGAGAGAGAAAGAAAGGTGGTGAGAGTAAAGGGGATTTTCTCCCCTTCTCTCCACTTGCTCCCTTTCCCCCTCTGGCGATGTAGTGGTTATTTACTGCAGCCTCTCCTCTCCCGGTGGAACGGGAGGGAAATGGGCTCTTAACTGGGCTTTCATACATCACCTCCTGACACTGAGGCGTGTAGTTTTGGAATGCCTACATCTGATGTTTCTTTTTAAAATGAATTATTTACAGAGTATCTAAAGACTCTTGCAATTCATCACAGCTAATTGCAGTGCATTCCCCCCGTCATTGATCGTGGCAGCACCATCTTGTTCTATTTCAACTTTGTTGTAGATGCAGAGGAAAGGTAGTGAATGTTTCTGACGGTGTGAGCTGTGAAATGGGACCACAAGGACACCCGTGCATGTCATAGCGTAACTTCCTTGTTCCTTGTGACCTATGTGTTATGAAGCACAGAGACTTGTGAAGAACTTATTCAAATTCATAAGAAGTCTGGGTGCACCTGTAACTCACAGGATGAATTCAGTTGTCACCGAGTGTGGAAATTTGTTTGATATTGCGACTCTCCTCCAAAAACGTCAGCATTGGTCTGAAATGACTGCATCTTAGCTGCAGTTAATTAAATCTTTTTCTGCTTTCAGAACTTACCTTCTGTTATTTTTTTCTTTTTCAGTCTTTCTCCTTTCCCTCTCATCTGTTATTGTTATTGAAGTAGAGACAGAACGCCTCAAGATTATCAAAAATCTCTCCAAAGGTGAAACATTTTCAATTAGCACCATGTGTTTCGCTCCAATTTGCACCAAGCTAGAGCAAATTTGCATATGTCCTAATCTAATCAAAGTAGTTTTAAACGTATTCTAACTTTAAGAAAACACACATATGGGTTGTTTAGAGAGGCACTGAGAAATGACCTATTTTGTTCCTTAGGTACAGTTGTTGGAGAGGGAAGTCCAACCTAGTTTAAGTCACATGGTAATTGTCTTAGACCATTAGGCCACAAGGAACACAAATTGGTCTTCCTTGTGTTTTGTGGCTTGAGTATTGTGTGCCACAAACTCATAAGCATCATGAAGAAGTCCCTCTATTTATAAGGAAGCTTGGTGCACCTGTAGCCCACGGGGTGGCTTACGTTGTCATCCAGTGTGGAAATAAGGGCAATTTTCTCCTCATTGTGTTTGCCCCCAAGCATGAGCTTTCACAGTCTGATTGCTTTTACATTAAGCTAATGAAATAGGATTGCATCATGAGGCAATCCAACAAATACATTAACCTTTACAAATCAAAATATGTCATCTCCTCCTAGCTGTTGCTGTTTGCCTAAAATGGTTGGAATAAACAAAAACATAATTATCCTTTCATTTTTACTGGGCTACCCAGTGTGTATTGAGTCAGTGAACCTGTTGGAAATAATATAAATGCTCATGAAAAATCTTATTTTTATCTCCCCATTATTAAAGAGGAAGGATGGTTTTATTATTTAAAATGCAACTTGACTTTTACGTGCAGCACTAACACTCAGATGTGATGCTTTCTTTATAGTTTGCATTACTATTAATTGATAAATTTTGCATGTACACGACCTTCTCCGCACTCATTATTTCATTCAACCTGGATGAAGTCTATGTCAATATCTTTGGGGCAGATCGAGACAGGCCTGACAGTGAAGTAGGAGGTGGGGCTAATATGTAAATGTAGGATGCTAGGATGTAAGGAGAGACAATGGGGAGTAAGAGCAAGGTGAATGATGACAAGATGAACACAGGGAACGAGGTGAAGACAGCAGCAAAAGATGGGGCAGCATGAGGGGAGGGGAGAGAGGTCTGATTGACAATTTGCATCCTCTTCACAGGGTATCAGGGGACATGATTGAATCCAGTCAGGCTGAACCCATTAGGGGAGCGCTGCTGTCGGAGGCCGAGCAGAAAGCCATTCACCGGCACCCGGTCCCTGCTCTTCACCAGTCTCCATTTATATTCATGCCAGGGCTGAGTTATTGAGGAAGAAGAGTGTGTGTGTGAGAGAGAGAGAAAGAGAGAAAGCAAGAGAGAGAGAGAGAGAGAGAGAGAGAGAGAGAGAAAGAGGGACTCAAGCAGGTCCAGCCATCCGTTTGCTATTTGTGAGCCGTAAAGTTCTTACCCACTGCCAAGATCGCTCTCTTAACCTGGACGAGACTGATCCTATTTGCATGTGATTTTCATGGGTCAATATGTCTATAAATTGGATTCAAATTGTAGACATGTAAAGTCTCAAACCACTTAAAAGCACTGGGGGGAGAAAGCATTCAAAAGCTCTGGGGAAAATGCAAAGGTCGTTTGCATTTTAATCATTTTAACGTGTCTCTTCTCATTAGCCTGCCTTGACAATGTTGCCATAGCTGAAACCTATCTGGTGCATTTTCCTGGGAGCAGTGTGAAACATCTTGGCTCAACTGGGGGAATCATTTTGCAAAAGGTTTTTCTTTGTACTTCACAGTAGATCCCTGGGCGTGATGAGAGCAGCGGAGATATAAGACACTTGAGGGTGTGATAAGCCACAGTGGCCGAGGGCTGCTGGGAAAGGTTCCTGACAACCGTCCCACCCCTCATGTCGCCATTCACCTCAGCCAGACAGCTGATCCAGAGCAGCCTGAGAGTCTGACTAGGTGACAAAGGAGGTGGAGTGTTGTGGAGAGTCTTCAACATGACGCCATTTATCTCACAAACACAGCACATATGCCCAAAGCTACAATACTGCAGCAGTCTTGGTTTCTACCAGCCAGCTATCAAAACGGAGAAGATGGAACCACGCCGACAGACTTTTTCTTTTCAAGAGTGAAAATCAGGAGTTTGTAGAGAAGGTTTCATCCTTTGTTTATAAATGCTTGGATAGGGCCTTTTGTTAGACTCAGAAGTAAGTAGCAAAAAAGGAACACTGTGGCATTTGAAAAGAGTTATATTCATATTTTACTCTGTACCTTAAAAGTGCACTCAGAAGGATGCCAAATTGCCTATTAAGCTGTTTTCAGAGAAGCTACCATGGCGCCACTAATCCAGTTTTTATACATTTGCTTCTTGCTTTTATGTAATTATCAAAACACAAATTTGATAAGCCCATTTAAAGCATGTTAAGAATTCAGCTGTAGCTCAAATAATATTCAAACTCATGAATATAAAGGTCATTTGAAGAAGAGGTAAATAGACGGATACTCGTACTCTTGGGACTCCTGTGGAGGGGACTGGCTATAGAGGCAAAGCCACTTTTCCTTTTACTGTACCCATCGCAATATATCTGTTCCTAATGCGACTGTCTGTTTTACCTCTCTTCGTCTCTCTCTCCTCGACTGTCTCCTGCAACTTCCTCTGTGTCCCTGAGGTTTAAAATAGTCACAGAGGGATCATGTTCGAGTTATGAATGTCCCAATTAGCTGGAGGTGGACAGAGAGGGTCTTGAAAGTGGTACTCAAGTGACTGGTGCAAAAACATTGCCAGGCCATAGTTTTTATTTAGGAAGGCTTAATGCAGGCTATTGACTTCTCAATGAGGACCAGGATTAGGTCAAATAAACTTCACTCACTAATGCATGCCTAATGGTTCTGTTATAGATTAGCCATAAAAGGGGATGATCATAAATATTTCTGGATTTTTTTAAACATTTATGAGGGGAATCCAATGCCCTGCTTCCCAAATTGTGAGTCACTAAGCAGCTGTGCTGGATCCAGATATATGCTTCATGTTACAGAAGAAGTGGGAAATATTTGGACTCAGCACAACTACATCGGTTCCAGTTTTATTCATTTTCACTCTACAAGATGTGTTATTGTTTTGGTTGTTTTGAAGTCTACTCTGTGGCGCTTTCTCCAGCTGGCATATCCATAGCAGAATAATGATAGAAGAGCCAACAGTTCGTGTTCAGGTTTCCAGAGCTGACATGCTGGATTGCCATGGTTACTTCTGTTCTCTGGCACAGCTGCTGACAAGTGCCTGCTTCACCTGTCACAAGCTCATCTGTCACCTTTGACCCCCTCGCAGAAATGTAAGCAAGGGGCTGTGGAGCTCACTCTCTAAAATCGCAGACACTCACACACTGTCAGTGTATGAGATGCTAAACTACAGTACATGAAGTATGTTGTTTGTGACACAACCATGTGATCAGCGACTAGTCGACATCAAACTCAAAACGTCATTGTGGAGGAGTAGAGTCGACTAGTACGTGCACGAACAAATCTAAGAATCTTTGCTAACACTTTGGGGTGTGCATAAGACTGACATGACACCGTCATAACCTTGTTGTTGTTTCCCATAGCGAAGGGATTTTGAGAATGGTAGGACACAGGGTGCCGAAGGGTAGGGGCAAAGCCTGACATCCGGCACAGAGCCACACGCTGGATATCAGGCTTTATCCTGGAAATGTACGTCCGTTGGGCCACAGTACTTTTTGTCAGCTCTTTGTGACCACTAGAGAAGATAAAAAGGTGCAGTATGTGCTGCATGACTTGTCATTCATCCCTTGAATGTTATTTCCCCATGTTGCACTGACAATGCAGGATCACTGTCACCAAAACTGTCCAATCATTAGTAGTTTATATCTCCGACGTTCCACTTCCGGGACTGTCTGTAGCCGCCGGAAATTCCGCCGGATTTCACTTTTTTGGGCCGGATGTCCGGTGCTTTCTGCTTTCTTTGTGATGGAATTTTGAACTCCGGGCGATTTATGAGGACTATGGTTAACTGCTCCTCAGATCTCTGCAGGGTAAACCCAGACAGCTAGCTAGACTATCTGTCCTATCTGAGTTTTCTGTTGCGCGACTAAAACAACTTTTGAACGTACACATGTTCCACCAAAACAAGCTCCTTCCCAAGGCTATTTTGTAGCGGCACCGTGGCTTTAGCACCGCCATTGAAGATTGTGATTGGTTTAAAGAAATGCCAATAAACCAGAGCACGTTTTTCTCCCGTCCCGGAATGTTGTGTGGACTCGCCAGACCCTCCTGCGCAGCGCTGTGGAGGAAGGTCTGGCAAAGCGAGACTAAATCATGAGTTACCTGAGAGTCCAAATTACTTTTTTGTTTACTTCTCCTCTGGGTTCGTTTGCAAAACCGTTCCAGAACTAAAAGTGTAGGTACTTTTTTGGAAAAGTTCAGTGCAATAATTCCACTGTTTCATCTGCATGTCCATTGCATATTGTGCATCAACTGGTAAGATGAGATGCTGCAGCTGTCCATGTATCATTAGACAATTAGACATGTTCATTGCATACTTTCTCCTTTTATAGAGCAATGAATCAATTGCTGACTTACATTAAGCACATTCTGCTATCCACATCAATCCTACCCCTTACCATCTTACTCTTCTGCTGCTGATCTCATCCTCCTGTTACTCATCCTGTTTATTATCCCTGCAACAGATAGAAACATCTCAGTCTCTTCTTCTCTTCTTGTCTTTCTACCTATCTCTGTTTCACACACACACACACACACACACACACACACACACACACACAAACAAGTACCTGCGCACATGCCACAAGACAAAAGAGTTTGTTTAAAACAATCGCTGCTCTTTTGTTCCATGCCGTGAGTGGGGTCAGGAAGAGGCTGGTAGCAGATAGTGTCTGTCCAATGGATTGCTGCTCAGGAGTCAATTAACTTGGGTCTGTGTAAATGAACAGAACAAGGCCGCAATCGGCTCCAATCTCCAGCTAAGTCCAGCCTTCTGACTCATCTATTAAAGCATGCTGGTAAATTGACTGCTCTGGACTTTAGTGGGATGAATCTTAAGTGGTGGAGGTTGGAGACTGTTAAGAAACATGGTCCGGCATTTTCAGAAGAGGCAGATTATAACAGTAAGAGAGATGTGGAGAAAGGATGCGCAGGCATTGATAATGCCGGCCTAATGAGAATTGTTTCTGAGCATGGTCCGCTCAGATAACCTCCTCCTTCACTACATCGCATCAGCATCGGCGTTATCAGATAGAGCAGGGTGCGTTACAAACATTTTTAAATGAATTACCTTCCCGTAGCCACAAATGCAGCTTCAGTCACTCCGCACCACTGCCCCTAAACGCTAATCCAGGAAATCCACGTTGACAATCCTGACAAGGCTGTCTTCTTCCCTTAACGTTAATTTCTTCTGCCCATTTTTATGCATGGAAATCCAATGGTGATAGTTTAGGTCAAAGATGATTTCCCAAGTGTGATGGGAGCAGCTCAATGAGTTCACTGCAACACTGCCACGAGAGGCGAGGAAATTTGTTTACTGCTTACTACCTGCAGTCTACCGACCATCTCAAACCTCTTCCTCCCTAACCAGTACATTAATGCATTTCTACTGTACTGTGTATATAATGCAGTGCCCCTGGGCAAGGCTGGATATCGTCTGCTGCTCTCAGAATAATTTCTCCGTATTTACGCAGTGTGAGGTCTGAATAATTATCTTAATATACATAATGTTGCATGTCATTAGAAGAAGCTTTCAAGTAAGTAAATGAATCATAACTGTGGGTTATTGGCATCTTGTCGCAAATGAATATATATCTGGCCACAGTCTATGTCTCTGCCTTGGCCTCGAGAAAAGAAAAAGGCATGGAGAAGGGAGACAGGTCAGAGGAAGAGAAGAGGCAGGGAAATCATCATCATCATTTCTTCATTCAACACTTTTCATGACCATCTACTATATATCGGTGTCCTTTAAAAGTACTGCCCATTTCCCCTGTGAACATAGTAAAAATATATATTTAACAGCCTTAGCAAAATGGAGCTTAACAACTAAAACAATGAAAGTCTGACCCCACACTGTGTGTGCCAGCTGTGACATTAGAAGTGAGTAAAACTTTCAAATAAAATATGTCTGCCTTGTTGCTCCTATATTTCATTTCAGTGGTGTTCTGTTCAGTGAGCAGTGCAATAAAAGTTTGAATCATTTTTAAAGGCCTGTAAATCGAATCTGTGGATTGGACACAATGGAGAAAAGGGGAAGAAAGGGCATAGTCATCAGCAGACTGCAAGATATTAGAAGCTCCTCATATAGGAAGGCTCAGGGCTTCTGTCAATGTCAGCTGGCACAATGGAGCTGGATCTGGGCTGGAGAACTCGCTGGGTATTTCATTGTTATTTGGTCCAGCCTATGTTCTTATTCTTCTCCGGCTATCATACCTGAAGCAATGAAAGCTGCTGCTGTGTTGTTGCGGATGATGTTGTGTATGTCTGTGATGTGGTAACCTGCTTAAAAATACAGTATGTGCATAAACTGTACATGTTTGCAAGTGTGTTTCCACTTCTGCTTGACTTTTCAAAAGACGTTTTAATTTGAGATCTTAGAATTATAAAGTTATTTTTGAAAATTAGTTATTTACATGAAAAGTTATTAACATGTTGTGTATAGGTTCATTTTTAGCTTAATTTCTTATTGGCCCTATAATTTGAAAACAGAAAAGTACACAAGGGGACCAATCAGGTTCCCCTCTTTACTTTGTCACCTCACTGCTCTGTGACAGAGGTAAAAGGAGCTGAAGAATTCAAACCTCACAAATGATCATTTCAATGAAGCTTAGCGTAGGTTCAATCAGGAAGACTAACCATCTTTATGCTTACATTGTTTATGTATTCCATCCATCCATCCATCCATCTTCGTCCGCTTATCCGGTGTCGGGTCGCGGGGGGAGCAGCTCCAGCAGGGGACCCCAAACTTCCCTTTCCCGAGCAACATTAACCAGCTCCGACTGGGGGATCCCGAGGCGTTCCCAGGCCAGTTTGGAGATATAATCCCTCCACCTAGTCCTGGGTCTTCCCCGAGGCCTCCTCCCAGCTGGACATCCCAACCGCTTCACACTCAGCTGTGAACCGACCCAGTGAGTGCTGAAGGTCACAGGCCGATGATGCCATCAGGACCACATCATCTGCAAAGAGCAGCGATGAGATCCCCAGCCCACCAAACTGCAACCCCTCCCCACCCCGACTACGCCTCGATATCCTGTCCATAAATATTACAAACAGGATTGGTGACAAAGCGCAGCCCTGGCGGAGGCCAACCCTCACCTGAAACGATTCCGACTTACTGCCGAGAACCCGGACACAGCTCTCACTTTGGTCGTACAGAGATTGGATGGCCGTGAGTAGAGACCCCCTCACCCCATACTCCCGCAGCACCTCCCACAGTATCTCCCGGAGGACCCGGTCATAAGCCTTCTCCAAATCCACAAAACACATGTAGACCGGTTGGGCATACTCCCAGGCTCCCTCCAGGATCCTTGCGAGAGTGAAGAGCTGGTTCGTTGTTCCACGACCAGGACGGAATCCACATTGTTCCTCCTCAACCTGAGGTTCGACTATCGGCCGAACCCTCCTTTCCAGCACCTTGGAGTAGACTTTACCAGGGAGGCTGAGAAGTGTGATACCCCTGTAATTGGCACACACCCTCTGGTCCCCCTTTTTAAAAAGGGGAACCACCACCCCAGTCTGCCACTCCTTTGGCACTGTTCCAGACTTCCACGCAATGTTGAAGAGTTGTGTCAACCAGGACAGCCCCTCCACACCCAGAGCCTTGAGCATTTCTGGACGGATCTCATCAATCCCCGGGGCTTTGCCACTGTGGAGTTGTTTGACTACATCAGTGACTTCCGCCTGGGAAATCGATGACAATCCCCCGTTATCCTCCAGCTCTGCCTCTAACATAGAGGGCGTATTAGTCGGATTCAGGAGTTCCTCAAAGTGCTCCTTCCACCGCCCTATTACCTCCTCAGTTGAGGTCAACAGTGTCCCATCCTTACTGTACACAGCTTGGATGGTTCCCCGCTTCCCCCTCCTGAGGTGGCGAACAGTTTTCCAGAAGCACTTTGGTGCCGACCGAAAGTCCTTCTCCATGTCTTCTCCAAACTTCTCCCACACCCGCTGCTTTGCCTCTTTCACGGCAGAGGCTGCAGCCCTTCGGGCCCTTCGGTACCCTGCAACTGCCTCTGGAGTCCTCTGGGATAACATATCCCGGAAAGACTCCTTCTTCAGTCGGACGGCTTCCCTGACCACCGGTGTCCACCACGGTGTTCGTGGGTTACCGCCCCTTGAGGCACCTAAGACCCTAAGACCACAGCTCCTCGCCGCAGCTTCAGCAATGGAAACTTTGAACATTGTCCACTCGGGTTCAATGCCCCCAGCCTCCACAGGGATGCACGAAAAGTTCCGCCGGAGGTGTGAGTTGAAAGTCTGTCGGACCGGGGCCTCCTCCAGACGTTCCCAATTTACCCGCACTACACGTTTGGGCTTACCAGGTCTGTCCAGAGTCTTCCCCCACCCCCTGACCCAACTCACCACCAGATGGTGATTGGTTGACAGCTCTGCCCCTCTCTTCACCCGAGTGTCCAAAACATATGGCCTCAGATCAGATGAAACGATTATAAAATCGATCATTGACCTTCGGCCTAGGGTGCTCTGGTACCAGGTACACTTATGAGCATCCCTATGTTCGAACATGGTGTTTGTTATAGACAATCCATGACTAGCACAGAAGTCCAACAACAAACAACCACTCTGGTTTAGATCAGGGAGGCCGTTCCTCCCAATCACGCCTCTCCAGGTGTCTCCATCATTGCCCACGTGTGCGTTGAAGTCCCCCAGCAAAACAATGGAGTCCTCCACTGGCGCCCCATGCAGGACTCCACTCAAGGTCTCCAAGAAGGCCGAATACTCCGAACTCCTGTTTGGTGCATATGCACAAACAACAGTCAGAGTTTTCCCCCCCTCAACCCGCAGGCGTAGGGAGGCAACCCTCTCTTCCACCGGGGTAAACTCCAACGTAGCGGCGCTCAGCCGGGGGCTTGTGAGTATCCCCACACCCGCCCGGCGCCTCACACCCTGGGCAACTCCGGAGAAGAAAAGAGTCCCACCCTTATCCAGGAGTATGGTTCCAGAACCGAGACTGTGCATAGAGGTAAGCCCCACCAGATCTAACCGGTAGCGCTCCACCTCCCGCACTAGTTCCGGCTCCTTCCCCCACAGAGAGGTGACGTTCCACGTCCCCAGAGCCAGCGTCTGCCGCCCGGGTCTGGTCCGTCGAGGCCCCTGACCTTCACTGCCACCCATGTGGCAGCGCACCCGACCCCAGCGGTTCCTCCCACAGCTGGTGGGCCCATGTTTATGTATTTATTTATTTAAATAAATCTGTCTGTCTGTCTGTCTCTCTCTCTCTCTCTCTCTCTCTCTCTCTCTCTCTCTGTCTCTGTGTTCCCACCTCCAACTCAATCAGCTGACTCAGGGAGTTCACTCTTTCAGTTGAACCAATCGGATTTTGCCCCGACCTTTGTGAGCCCGTCATGTTGCTGCTGTCAGTTATTATTTCAGTGTCAGATCTATGCAACCTTCCTCCACCCTATTCATCTCTGGTCTCCATAACAACCAGTGTTCCCAGTTGGTCCTTCCAGTGAGCGTATCACAAGTCCTGACCCTCAGCCATTGCTCTTCACCCTTTCACCACCACAAGTGTCTCCATCGGGGGGATATTTCTGTTCAGCTCATAGCATTACTAAACCCTTAAAATAGATGTCACAATGGAGTCTAATCGCTTCATTTGTCTTCAACTTTCCTATTATGCACTATGTCAATAACTTTAATTTCATAACTCTATAAGCATCTCTTTCATTTAAGTCTCTCTTGATTGAATTACAGACATTGTAAACAAAAACTGTTACAGATGCCAACTAAGTTGAGAGTCATTTGTTATCCTGTTTGAACTTGAAAAGTACATTTTTACCATTTGCTATCATGCTTGAAAGAAAGTTAATTACACTGCTCATTCTAATCTTTGTTAGAAAGATTAATGTTATCAATAATAACTGAGATGACAAGACTTAAGGCCGGAGTTTGAGATAAAATGTGTTGCTGCTAGTTACTAAACATTCTACCATGCTCTTATCTGGGTCCCTGTCTGCTTTGCTTGTAATTTGCTTACTTCAGTAGTGATAAAATGATGACTGAGATTACATTCACACGGCGATAACTGTAGTTGATCCAAACAGAGGCAAGTTTGGGACCAGAAAAGAGACCAGAGGAGCAGTGAAAAGACGAACAGTAGACTGTCAAATAAAGAGAGAAAGCTTCCGTAGAAATTGATAGAACGGTTTAAATCTGTCAGTGATTTGACCAAATGTTTTAGTGTCTCAATTGAATCTTGTTGCTGACTTGTTGTCTGTTTCCAAATATCTTGTATCATAACTTAAGTCAGTAATTATTACATTGATATTCTTTCTGCAAAACACCTGTTCTAAAAAACAACAATATTTAAAAATTGATATCTAGAGTTCCCTCAGGGTGCCTGTTATTCTGACAAATGTGTGTCAGTTTTGTTTTCTAGGAAGTGAAGACTTCCTAGCACAATATCTCAAAACCAATCAGAAAGCATTCCAAGGTCACAGATGATTTCCATATAACATCTTGCTTCATTTAGGCATTTCAAAAGATGTGACAGGAGGGGAAAACATTTAGTTTGTGTTTGTCAATGTTTTCACACGGGCTGTTAAACCATAAGTTAAGCAACACTGTAGTAACATCCAGACCTATTGAGCTTGTCTGTATCACACTCGTGTACGTGAACCCCATAGGATCCATCTATCTGTTACTCCAGCTCCCTGATGAGCTGTGCATCTCCGACCCAATAAAAAACACTCACGGAGCTCCGCTGACAGCTCTGTGCTGCAGAGGGCTCTGATCAAAAAGAGCTACAGCCATTCTAATAGCCACATCTCGTTGCATTATATTTCACACCGTAAATATGGCATCAACCTGTCAAGGCCCAGTGAAATTTAGGATGCTGAGCATCCCCATTTTTAAACCCAGCCAAAGTTTTTCCATGGAAAAACAGGACAGAGTGATAGATTTATGCTTACCTTGTAGAGAAGGTTTGAGGCACTGAGCAGAGGGTCATGAGGTTGACATCCTTTATTGACTTGCTATGTAAGGTCTTCACACGTACACATGCTATAGACACACTTACAAGCCATCGTAATAAAATGGATTTGTCTGTTATAAATCAAGGCTTTTATTTACTGTATAATGACAAGGACATGTGGCCTTGAAGTTGAATATCTTTGTATGCTGTTGCTGCCTTTGAGCAGTTAGCAGCAGTTTTGTTTTCAGGAGAAGGATTCGAAGGAAATCATCTTTATGCGCCCCGAAGCACCCTCTCTTTAGCCTTTGCTTAAAAGTTTTTTTTCTTCTGTATTTTTCTGTGCTATGATTTTTTTGTTCTTGTTTGGCTGCAGAGTCAGTCATAGCAGATATCAAGGGCATAAGCAGATAACCACATAATCCCACTTGAAGCTTTATTCCGGTGAGGTAGCACACAAAGATTTCAATTGTCTTCAAGACTTTCGGCTCAGAAAGAATCCAGCTGCTCCTCTGACAGCTTGGCTGACACAGCCCTCTAGTCTGAGGATGTTGGTTCATTTATTGGCCGGGACTTTACACTCAAAGACAAGGCTCCTTTCGAAACCCTAACCAGGTCTATGTGGCATCCGATTTTATATAACGATGCATCAGACCTTTCAAACGTTAACCATTATGCATTTTGGAACTGTAATAGAGAAATATTCTCCACTGGAAATATTAAAACCCTAAAAGTTAGGATCTAATGATTTGTAATTTGAGCTGAAATCAGGTCATGTTATCCTTTAATGGAAGCTGTGAGGAAAGTATTTCTCTAATGAGGCAGTTGGGCTGGAAAAGGGAATGATGAAGAGCTCAGTCAGGTGTACTGCACTTTGTGGGGGGCTGGTTAGAAGTAATGCTTTGAATAATATGGAAATAAACAAGACAGTAATATGAGGCTTTGGTGGAAAAACCTCATTAATTAGGCAATTGCTATATCTTCCATCTAATCATAGTCTCAGTGAAAGCTGTTTGATTCAAAAACAGCAAAGTAAATCAAGAACTTTACGTTTTTGTTCTCACCACCGTCCCTGCTGCACATTATTTGGTTACACTTTACTTGAAGGTATCTACATAAGAGTGACATGACACTGTCATGGACGTGTCATAAACATTATAAACAAGTCATAAACGTTTATGACATAACGCTTCTGTCATTAAGTGTCATTCAGTTTGTGTCATGACAAGTTATGGTTAGGGTTAGAGTTAGGGTTAGGGTTCATGTGTCATGACAGTGTCATGTGTTCATGACAGTGTCATGTCACTCTTATGTAGATACCTTCAAGTAAAGTGTTACTCATTATTTTCAAAAATATGTCATACACTGCTAAGCTAGAAGTGAAGGAGCCAAACTTGATTTTATTACTTGCAGAGAGGATATGACAGGCCGAGGAAATGCCACTTTAGGAATCCCGCGGGTGGCCCGTGTTCTGCTGCCACGCACCATGCACACTTAATGGAATCTGTGCACTCTGGTTTCCATATCAGTGGAGCTGAAATGTCAGAGGAGTAATATGGGCCTTCCCTCCTGACACTGCAGACTTAATTAAAGATCCTGGACACATCTCTGAGACACCAAGAGAAAAAACAATAGGGTGATGGGGATGTTCAGTTTCTGTGATTTTGGCATATTCTTCTGCCACATGGCTGTAAAGACAGCATTTTCCATAAATAATAAGCCACTGTTGTGTTCATTGTGTCACTAATGATGTCTGAGGGACACCAAAGTCTCAGCTGTGTTGTTGTTGTTCTTCATCTTATGTTAAAAGGAAAAGTCTGACATTTGGGTCCAACTCCAGCCAGCAGCTGGCTAACTTAGCACAAAGACTGGAGACGGGGGAAACAGTTAGCCTGGTTTCTTTCAAAGTTAACAAAGCATCAGCACCTCTAAAGTGTACTAATGAACACATTATATCTTGATTATTTAATCTGTGCAAAAGTGTATAAATGATGGATCACCATTTTACAGATGTTTATGTTAGACTGCTTGGTCGGGAAAAGTACCTCACTGGAGTTTCTGCTGGTTGTAGGCAGATTTTGTTACCTTTGGACGGCTCTGTCAAGGCAAGCTGTTTCTCCCTGTTTCCAGTTTTTGTGCTGACTTTGTGAAGTTAGTGGACTGCTGGTGGTAGCTTCATGTTTAGCATACAGACATGAGAATGTCATGTTCTCATTTAAAGGTGCACTATGAGTTCCTGCATGGTTTCAGCGCGATTTAATTTTTGTCTCAAATCATAGGCATCGCTCCTTTGATCCGCTAGCTGCCTGCCCCCTGAATACACTGTGAAAAAGCCCGGTCTTGGGAGACAACATAGGGGTCGTAAACGTCAAACAAACACTAGAGGCACAGGATAGGTAAATTGACTCTGCCAGATGGATTGCTTCGCATTTGCTCGGCATATCCATCTGGGAACTTTCCGTTGGAGAACTTTTGGGAAGGGATCAGATCAAACTCTTGCCGAAACCAGTCTGGAGTAAAGCAAAAACATCTTTTCCTCCGAGAAAAGCCTCCAGTGCCATTTTTTTGCTCTTCTCTCAATGAAGTAATACTTTCTAATTTGGATAAAACTTGCGTGATAGCTACGCTCATCTCATCCGTGGAAGCCGCCATGTTGTTTAGACTAACAGTTGCTTCTCGTTGCGTCACACCTAAACCCGCTTCAAAAGCAACGTCAGTCGTTTGGCGAACGGCTCCAAATGTTCTCTATCTCAAGATGCCAGACTGATCTGCGAGTAGAAAACTGGAGCTCGCCAGATCAGGACGGTCTTGCGAGGCTACAGGATAGGCACCAAAATACAATCACCGACAAGATGGTTGGGGGAGGGGGTGGGGGTTAGTGACAGTTATTCAGTTAGTCATGACAGTTACAGAAACGTGGGGGGAGGGGCGAGCTTGCTCTGTTTTGTTTGAAATTGACTTGGAATGTCAACAGAAGTGACCATGCAGGAACTCATAGTGCACCTTTAACTCTCTGCAAGAAAGTGTATTTCCCAAGATGTCAAACGTTTCCTTTACCTACAGTATACCTACACTGTGCACACTTTTCAGACTTCCAAAATACCTAATAGTAGAAAACCACAACGTATTCATGAGATGTACCTACACAGTTGCAACATGTACATAAACATAAAAATGCATGGGCTGCCTCTCCATGCCTTTTGTACACAACCTGGTTGTGGTTCACATAGTGGATCTTGGCTCCAGAATATCATTTATAGACTCATCACATCTCATTCAATTCAATTTGTGGTGTGTGTGTGTGTGTGTGTGTGTGTGTGTGTGTGTGTGTGTGTGTGTGTGTGTGTGTGTGTGTGTGTGTGTGTGTGTGTGTGTGTGTGTGTGTGTGTGTGTGTGGGTGTTGTAAAGCTGAGGGCTGATGGAGCAGCAGCGGTTTTAGGTTAATGTCAGATTTAAACATCGAGTCCACAGATAAAGTTGAACTCGATTTTGGATTTTCAGAGATTTTAGCACACGTTCCTGATTCTTTTCCCCTGATGTATTGATTTGGTATAAGCTCTGATTCAGCTAGCACCCTGTTACTAAAAAGCAGCTTCAAAGAATAGATGAATCAGCTAGCCTCTGGTATATGCATGCTGGCCAACACTCTCTTTTTTGTTGGACTGGGTTTTAGGCAGGCCCAGTATTATAGAGCTGGATGGCTGACTAGCTGCTGGACACTGGCTGCACCCCGAGGTTTGAATACCCGTAGTGCCAGCTGATGGATTTGCAGCTATACTGATATTTTTCCACTCGCACCTTTTAGCATATGGTGGGAGACCAGGAATAGTTCTGACCTAGTTGGAGCTTCTGTACTTCACCATCAAACTTCTATCTCCCTCTAGATTCTGGGTTCCCATGCACTGGGTACCAGAGCCAAAAATCTTCACTAACTTTATGCTGCAAGCTTTTATGTATGTCTCCTCAATAAGTACTTAGTTTTTACTGGCTTTAGTTAAGCTTATAATAAATGTGTCCAATTAAAGCAGGACATTTTAAGCAATTGCACAATCAATGTTTGAAACATTGTCATATAATTCCTGTCATACATTGTTAGTATGTTAGTAAATGGTTAATAATTGAATACAGATTGTAACCACTATTGCCCAAATCTCAGCAAAAACTGCTTATTCAAATACTGTATTTGTTATAATTGTACTTATATTATTATATAAAAGGGATTGCAAAACAGAACTCTTTCCTTCATGCACTCCACAATATGACTGAAGCCTATGCACCGAATACTGTTTTTCATTACTTTTTGATGTGGATCGAAAGATCCCCATGCAGTTCTGACTATTGATTGACAAGCCGAGGTTCTAAGAGCTTTGACAAACAGATATAAGTGGAAATAATCCATGCTGGCCACATTGAGGGTAGTGTCCATTTATATACATGAAGGTCAGTCAATCGATAGTTGGTATTAAAACAAGAAACACAAGGTGAGCCTTTATCAGATCAATGTGCGGACAATCTATTGCTGTAACTCCACGAAGTTCTGACCTTTTCACTTGAATTCTGGATCACTCAGTGCCTTTTTTTGCCTGGTCTCTGTCGGCATCAATTTAAAAATTAAACTGAATGCATAAAATATTTGCTGGAAGCATATTTAACATGCTTAAACATTCACATTGATGCACCGGGATAACAATCCAGATGAACTTAGGTTACAACAAAGAAGATTCATTATTCATGATTCTTCCATGTAGCTGTTAGAAAGCTGATTTATGAATATGATATAAACTACAAGTTCATGTTAGATGGCACAGATTGTGTCAGGGTTATCCTTTCAGTTGTCTGTATTTTTGTTGCCAATGAGAGGGTCTCTGTGCATGATAGTTCAGCACTATGGACAGTTCCCCACCAACTGCTATTTTATGTTGCAGTTTGAGTTTAGCACCATGGACAGCTGCCACGGCTCATATTCTCTGACATAAGACACATCACATCACACCAATCTTTGCTGCCCTTCACTGGTTACCTGTGATTTTTGGAATTGATTTTAAGATATTACTGCTTGTTTTTGAAAGTCTTGAATGATCAGGCTCCTGCCTATTTCTGTGATCTGCTATCTCTCTATGAGACTGATCGTTGCTTGAGATCCTCTAATGGTTCCAAAATCTCGACCTGGCCTTTGTCAGCTGTGGAACTGCACACTCACTGCCCTCTTTTAAATATCTTCTTAAAACTCACTTTTATCTTATGGCTTTTTCTAAACCAAGGGTATTCATTGTAATTGTTTTCATAATTGTATCTGTTTTGAATTTTATTTACTTTTATTCTTACTTTTTTTATTTTAAGGCAATTTGTTTTGAAAGGTGTTTGTCTGGTGAAATAATTTAGAGCATTCTAAGATAAACCCTGAATAATATTGTGAATAATATGTCTATCTTTGTGTGTGCTGTGAATTCAAGTCTCCTTCAGAGCACTACAGCTTTGTCTGGTTCTGGTTCACTGTTTTTGTAGACACTATGAGTCACTCAACAAGCCCACTGGAGGTGTCTTCATTCCTGGGAAGTTCAGGCTTTCAGAGAAATTCTCAATACACTTATTTAGATAGCAACGTGCAGGTCTTTGTCTACCTGTGCTGCATAGCAATGCATCAAATGCACACTCTTTTGTAAAGCAGATATAAGCCTTGGCTTCCTCGGGCTGCTACATACTATTCCAGATAGATATTCAAATTTACTGGTGGAGTTCTCAATCAAATGCTAATTAAGTTGTTCTAAGGACTCTAAGGCTTGTAGTTGAGAGAAGTGTTATGTTGTGGTTACCTCATGTAAATGGCCACTAAGTAACACTAAGTAACTGGGAAAGGTGAAGGGGTCTTGAAGATGATGTAAACCCCAGGTGTAATGCCTGCTGGAGCGATAAGGCCCTGTTTGTTTTTCCCCTCTACTGCAGTAAGCTAAAAATTGACTGGCACTATCTAAGCCTCTGGCGATTATCTGACGTGCCAGAGGGTTCATGCTGCAAAGACTAATTGGTTTCATTAACTTGCACTCAAGATAAAAAACAATTGCTTTCATGTAATTGAAATTCTGATTTTCCTATCCCTCAGCCCTCACCCTCTCCGCTGCCTTGTCTCATTCTCCTCTGGATGCTGTATCTGTACTCCAACCTGCCCCTTTGCCTCTGTACTTTGGGTTGATCTCACCATGACCTCTCTCTTAGCCGTTTTGCTAATTATTTCACCATATGCTAACACTTCATCAGTTTTATCAGCTCCTGGGAAAATTGCTCCGGTAGTTGAGTGCTTATTTAGGGGGTATCATATTCCTTTTGATGATCTTGGCAGCTTCAAAAACAAAACTTAAGCTGTGTGTTATTGTGTGCTAATAAACTCATGGTATTGGGTACAAATTCATTAAAAAGCCGAAGGTGTGTACCAACAAAACAATTGCATACTGCATTGCACCCTGGTGCTGACAGAAAATACATATATCTGGTAAATCTGATTTTAGTTTTATTTTATTATGGTGAGATGCACTTTTGCTGTGATATTTCAGCTTAGCTCTCTACAGAGAGAGCTCATCACTCAAACAGCTAGAGTTTCTGCGGATGATGTTTAATTTTTTTTCTTCTATCACTATACATGTTCAATTATCCCTTGTTTATTAATCAGCAAAAAAGCAGCAAACAAAAAATTCCCTGGTATGAAAATGTCCCAGTTCATGTTATTAGATCATATATGTATCATATGTATGTACAACAATCGTTAGTGTTGTATTCAATTCAACTGTATTTATAGTATCAAATCATAACAAGAGTTATCTCAAGACACTTTACAGATAGAGTAGGTCTAGACCACACTCTATAATGTACAAAGAGCCAACACTTCCAATAATTCCCCCAAGAACAAGCATTTGGTGCGACAGTGGCGAGGAAAAACTCCCTTTTTGGGAGAAACCTCGGGTGATGAGGAAAACTCCCTTTTTTTTTTATAGCTGATGTTCACAGATGTCATAATCATAATGAAAGAGCACTTTTCATTCAAGAGGAAATCCAGAAAGTCTGGCAAAACAGCGATCCAATAACACAGCACAAGTAATGTGTGTTGGACTTGAAACACACATGGAACACACGCATGCGAAAGTGCTCATACTGACAGAGCTGTAAATGGCAATGGAGGTTTAGTCAAGGCCACTGAAAATGACACCCTCTTCTCTTTTCATGCTGAAAATGTTTTACTGACTTCACATTACTACCCATCCGTTGCCACAAAGCACTTTTTTCTTCTTCTCTCACCTCTGCTCTTTTACAGTTTCAGTACTCTTACTCAGTACTGTGTTTTCTTACTCTTTCAATAATTATTTTATCTGGGGTTTATACTGTCCATTTTTACCCAGCAAGCATGGATTTTGGGATTTGCAGATGAAGCGATGTGTGATTTTAGACTGCTAGGTAACATAGTCTAGATCAACGGAAGTACATTTAAAGGATATTTGCCTAACATCCGGCAAGTGGCTTACGCGCTGGATTTCCCTCACCTTACGCTCTCTGTGTTGCCGTTCTCAAAATCCCTTCGCTTCGGGAAACAACAACAAAAAACTTAAAGCTAGCAAGCTAGACGCTGAAAATAGCAAGTTTTGAAGAGAATTTGGATCATGCAACAAGGCAGGCCTGCTTTGTTCTTTCAGGGAATAATTGTAATTTACAAATAAAATCTTTAAAGGTGCCCTGCCACACATATTTCATTACTTTGTGGTAATGTCTGATGTTCTTCCATGGACTCTGTAACATTTTTTGTGGAAAAATGCCTTGGTTACCTTGTTTCAAGCCATTCTAGCGTGGTATAGAAAGCGTACAGGAAGACTTAGCTTGATTTGTGCCAGTTCTTATTAATATTCAATGAGCTAAGCTGCTTGACTCTGATTGGCTAACAGCTAGCCAATGAGAGCCTGGCTATCATCATCCTTTACCCAGCGCAACTGGGCGAGCTCATGAATAGTAATGAGCTCAGGCAACATGACGTCAGACTGACCAGCTTTTGTAATTGGCCTAATTTCTCCGCTTATTTCTTTTCAGTGGCTAGAGCTGACAGAGGAGGTAACAGTTCATTTTCACATTCATGACATAACACAAACACATATTGACCTAACATTTTTTTTTAAATACAAGTAAAAACGGTTTTGTGCAGCAGGGCACCTTTAATGTTACAGGATTTACTATCTAACTGGAACATTTTAGGACCATTTGGTGGGGATTGCTATGGATGAAGTACACCTGGCCATAATGTTAAACCATGTATCCAGCTAATTTTAAATACCTGTACTACATATACTGTATTGTGTGAACAGTGAACTTCTTTCAATATTTGATGTGCCGTTTTCTTTTGCGGGGTGCAAATGTTCCACCTAAACAAGTTCCTTCCCGAGACTATTTTGTAGAGCCACCGTAGCTGCGTCCGGAGCTTAGCGCCGCACAAAACGATCGTGATTGGTTTAAATAAATGCAAAAAGAAATTGCGCTTTTTTTCTCCTGTCCTAGAATGTGTGTGTGGTGTAGCCAGATCTTAGTCCACAGTGCTGTGGAGATAGGTCTTGCAACCAGAGTCAAAAAAAGTAACCACACGTTGAATTATAGTCACAGAACTACTGTTGAAAAAACAGCATATTTAGAGTAGTGTTTAAACATCTAGATGCACAGATGTTTTTCAAAGCCTTGCTAAAGGCATGGCTCTAGGGATAGCAATGTTGATTGGTCAACCACTTTGGTCCAGACTGAATTTGTTGGATGGACTACCTTGAAATTGTGTATAGACATCATGGTCCCCTGAGGATTAATCCTTCTGACTGTGACCTCTTACACCATCTGCGGGTCAAAAACTATTCTGTGAAGTATCTCAACAACTACTGGATGGGCTGGCACATTGACCCCTGGGTTTTATTTTGCAAATGTGGCTTTGAATGAAATACACAGAGCTGCTTGCATGGCTGTAGACTCTTAATAGTTTCACCTCTAAATGTCCGCCTCTTCTCACTTTACCTTCTCTCTTTGTCCACTACCTTTCTTCAAACAGGGAAATATTTGGTTCACTGTGGAAGCAAGGTTGCAGCCTTCTGAACCAAACGCCTCGTGCTCCCCTCACTTTGCATATAATTTACCCTTTTCCTCTCATCTTTAGTGCTCCAGGGCTTCTGATCTTTTATAACAAAATAGATGGAGGATGACGTGGGTGATTTTGTTTGGTATTGTTTGGAAAGTGACACACACCAGGGTTTGACAGAGAGGCACAGCAGGGACTGGCTCAGGCCTGTTTGCCCTATAAAGAGATATCGGCGTTTTGACCATAGGGGTCCATGCCCGTCATTAATGACCTTTTCAAACACACAGACTGAATACGTTTTATTGCGGCTGCACTGTCAAGCCTCTTGCTAGCCTAGGACTGCTTTGTTCTCCAAGGTGTTAGGGCTGCATAAATCAAAGATTTAAAGATCCTGATATCTTGCCTTTTAACACCGACAGAGAAACGACAGAACTAAACATGAATAGGAAAAGAGCTACTGTGCTGTTTGTGACATTTAACATGCGTAAATTGCCAGCAGCCATAAATAAACATAAATATAAATAAATAAATAAATAAATAACACTTAAGTAGCTTGATAGGAGATGAATCATTACAACTTACAATATATGTACAAGTTTATAGTATTCAATAAATTACTTAATAGTATGTTGTAAACATTTATAGGCTTTCTATGAGGCCGGCTAGATGATGAGTATAGTTGCTATTTGGATCAACATTAATCTTCCAAACTGTATTCTTATTAAACTGCATTCAAATAAAATTGATTCATTGAATTAATTTGGGCAGTTATGACATAATTTAACAATTTCAGTATTATTTAAGAGTTTGACATAGCTGCTCTTCATAGGAAATTCAAAAAGAAATCTGCAGAACTATTACCTCCACAACAACGTCTTTAAAGTTGGGAGCTTGCACGTGAATTGAATTTTGGAGCTGAACACACTGAAAGTGATTATGTGCCACGAATGATTATAGGTTAATGCGAACAGAAAGTGACAGTAATAAAGCGCACAGCAGGATGAACAGACAGACTGACTGGCAAGGAGAGCGAGACACTTCCTCCCTCTGAAGCATTACTTCCCAAATTTCCATTTCAATCAGCGACAGAACTCCTGGGAGGCCCCCGGCCCCAGAGCCTGCATGGGTGGGCGGAGTCAAGCCCACTCATTGCCAACAGCGGTTAGCATCGAGCAGCACAGCCTGGCGTCTCTGCGTTGTGCTCCTTCTGCTGTGAGAAACTGTTCAGAGTTTGCATGCAGCACAATCTCCATCCTCCCCATCCTCCATCTCCCAATCTCGCTATCTCTCCCCTGCCCCTCTCCCTTTGCAAACACCTCACTATCTTTAAACACAATGTGATAACACCAAAACTTTCCTACTTTCGTACTACACACAAGTTGGAAGTCTTACTAGACTTTCCCGTAGTCATCACTATACTAAGTGGAAAATAATTGAATGCCTCAAACTATAAGGACTACTCAGTAGATTCTAGTCTGTCCCTGAGGCGTGTTTTCTCCTAGCTCAGTCATGGGTCATTTGAGGTGGTCATTACACATTAATGTCTTCTGGCCTTGGAAGTGGAGATCTTATTTAGGGGTGTAATCTAGCCATATAATATGGGTTAAAAGGTGACAGCAGCTCCCTTAACAATAAGGCTGTCTCCTCTATGTATGTGACACGCGTTGTATGCCTGGCCATGCTGAGGAGTCGAAGCCGTACTCTGTCTGTAAGTGGGATGCACTGATGCTCACTGACATAAATAGGTCCCGCATATTTGGTAACACATCGCCTGGATATATTTGGATGCATTGCAATAAAACCTCCATTTGCTCTCCTTCCCTTTTATTCTCTGTGTTTTATATAAGACAGGCAGAACAAAAAAACTCTGTGCAAATTAATTGTTGTGTTACAACTTCTTAATATTCCCCATTGTTCACACAGGATCCGTCACACATCATATCCACTTTAATACAAATGTGCTTAAGGAGAATGTGGATAAAGTGATCAGGAACAAATTTGGATAGAGTAAATGGTCCTCTCTCTTTTTTTGTGGCTCACTCTCTCTCTCTCCCTGTGTGCTGTCAATACTGTAAGTAAGATGAAAGGGCTGTTTAGGTAAAATACAATATAGATATGTCTGCCTTCAGGCCCACTGACTTAGGATCGATGGCCGCCAGGCATGGTTTCCAGTAACTAACATACGTGAATAACATTAGAAGATGGATCTGTAATTAGTCACAAAGATTTTTCTCCCATGATTTGAGACCAGCCATGCATGAGGAGAACTTTATCTTGCTTTGCTGTGCTCCTTACGGTTAAGGCTGGGGATTAAGGGCATCTGCTAAATGTCAAAAACATGATTCTTTACATTGACACACCCATTACGTTGGATTATTTTTGTTTGATATAGGAGCCTGTACACTGATAAGTACAGCTCAGCTCCATAAAAAAGTATTGATCTGTCTAAAACAGACTAAATACAAGCTCATGCACAAAGTCAACGAGATACTGTAGTTATTGCCCCTGACTACATCAGTTATTCTGTTTTTTTTTAACATGGTTACTTTTGCAAACTTTGGATTTGACTTGAATGTACAGTATATCCTGTAATGTCTACTATGATGACATACTCTGCCACTTTGTCTTTAAATACCATTAATTCTGACCACATTATACTGTTAAGCATTAACTAGGGTTAAGATTAAAAAAAAACAAAAAAAAAACACAATACAACAAACAAGCTTTCACACTTTCCTACTCCAGTCCACAGTTGAAGAATGCTGTGGCAAAACAATTTTGCCTCAGGAGTGAAATCAATATCAGGGATGAGAGAAGAGACACATGGCTGAAAGAATACACAACGCTTACAAACCTATTGCATTTGATGTACTGTAAGATACAAAAAAATGTGTTTTTACAAATCTTAATTTTGTTATAGAATGGTCTGTTATACAACAATCCATTGTTTTTATTTTTTTGCAATTGGTAATGATCCATTATATGTTCTCCAGCTGCAGAAATAGCTGTAAAACAAGCCCACAAATCAGTTTATGTGTAAAAATCTACCCCACTGTGCAGTTATTTTAATTTGCTAAAAATCTTAGTTGGGTCCATTAATACCACTTTGAATGTTTGTATTAATTAACATGACACAATGAATTAATTAATGAACAGATGTGGCACAGATTAATGTCTTTATGCAAACTAAGTATTAAACAATGCATTTGAAAAGTGTTTAAAAAGTAGCTTAACACCATTTATTTTTTTGCCTTCCCAGGTTAAAAGTGTGTTTTGTCTCTGACCAAGGGTTGTGGTCAGAAGTGTGTTCTATTGCACATGTAACCACAAACAACAGCGATGTCACCGTGTAGCGACCACACATTTGAGTACAGATCAACATCACTGCAGCGAGGTTAAACCACAAAATCAAGATTTTATACCTCAGCACAGATAAATTCATTTTAGAAAATGCCCCAAAACGATAAAGTGACAAAGCCCTCTAGCGGCGGTAACGCTTGTCCTTTAATGGCCCTGACACACCAACCCGATAATCATCCGTTGGACAGTCTGGCGAGGTCAGTGACTCAAGTCTGTTCGGTGTGTTCCGTGCCGTAGTCCGTCGGAGGAGCCGTCGGCCTTCATTTTGGCCAATTTGACTTGCTGGTTCGGAGGGCGGGCAGTCGGACTCAATGACCAATCTGATTGGTGGAGTGCTAACCCGAAAATGACGAGCGGGCTGAGCGTGACTAAGCCTCTTTTAATAAACATTTAAACTGACCTATGTCAATCTGAAATGAAGACTGATTCAGCAACTGCATTGCCTATTTCTCACTTAAAATGTTTTCAGAAACACGTTTCAGTGAACTATTTATTTATTTATTATCAGTCAGCTGGAGAAGCCAGACCTACGCGACGCGTCATTTCCGGTTTTCATTTTAGGGCCGCCTGCAGTTATGGAGATATATTCTCTCGCGCGCGCAGAACGTACGCTCATGTCGGTGTCACTTCGGTTTGTTCCGAGGCACTTTTTGGACCTCGGGGAGCCGACTGATCAGTCCGACTGGCTTTTCTGCCGATGGTCAGCCGTCGGGTTGGTGTGTCAGGGGTTTAAGAAGTTTGGGATGGATAGGAGGACAGCTGTTCATTTCTTATTTCCTACCACTAATCAACATGGGGTTCTTAAAACCACGACCATGATTGTTCTGCAACCTTAATCACATAGTTATGATTGTAAGCAAGGTCCAATGACCTTAACTACGTATGTAGGTTTTGATTTTAACCCAAACCAAGATGTTTCATTAACAGATTTTCAAATTTCTTTTTCAACAGTGATATATAATGGTTTTGAATGGTGCAATTACATAAGACCAACTAGCATGTTAAGTTAAAAAAGACCCACAGACAGTGGTGGAATGTACTGTAACTAAGTACATTTACTCAATACCTGTACTGTACTGTACTTTGAGGTACTTTACTTGAGTCTTTTCTATTCATGCCACTTTCTACTTCATTTACTCCACTACTGTAGTGAATCACTTTTTACTCCACTACATTAATCAGACATTTAGTTACTAGTTACTTTACAAATCAAGATTTTTGCACACAAAACACATAAAAAATACGATTATTAATTATAAATTAAACTACTCAACAATATACAGGCCGACAAGTAGACCCGAAATGATAATTAAACTATAAAATTAAATTATTAAATAAAACACTTCCATCATTTCCAGTTTCTAAAATGTGAGGATTTTTCTGCATTGAGTACTTGAGTAGTACAATGTGGTGCTCATCTGCCATTTACTCACATGCAGCTGAATTAAAGGCTTTAAATACAGATGCTTAACAGACATCTTCACATTCATTTAAGTGAGTAACTAGATTTTTACAATATCTCCATGAAGAAAAACAAAAAAATGTCATACTAAAAAAATATGTTGTTTGATTTATGTTTTTATCCAACAACAGCTTCAGTCTATTAGCGTCAGTCTTCACTCCAACAGCATGTTAGTAGATATAAAGCAGTGAGGTGGAATGACTTAATTTTGGTGTGAATATCTGGTATCAAAGCTAAATATGTGTCTGTCTGTTGTTGTCAAGTGCTGGAGTGCATATCTTTCTTTGCATATTCCTGAGCACATTCTGTTCCCGTTCATGTGGATTCTCCATTGTGTTGCTGTATTTCTGTGTGCACATTCTCTGTGCAAATATGCTTACAGGACACAATTCCTGTTTTTATTCCCCTTTCTGCTGGCATAAAAATGACATCTTCTTAAAGCACATGGCTTTTCAACAAGCCTGGCAAGTGTTTGATGTGTAAATGTGTATTCCAGACTATGTAAATAGAATGCTATCAGCTTCTCAGCATCTGTCTGTCAGAGATTTGACTTGTCACCAATGTTCTTCTGCTTCATCTGTGCGCGCTTCTCTTTTATGTAGGTTTTCTTTCTACCTTGACAAGAAAGCAAACTGGCAAGTGTGGCCTGAGGCAGAGCAAGTGAGCCTTTGTTTAAAAGGTTATACATTTGTGCTCATGCTGATAGAAAAGTTAAAAGCCCAGTGGCTTAGCAACTGTTTAAAATAGTTTCACAAGACAAAGTGATCACATATGCACGTGAACATGACAAAGAAAGCAGTAAAATGAAAGGCTAGAGATGTTCGGTCTTGTCACTAAGAAACAACTTTATCCCTAACATTATATAAATGGGAAATGTTTTATTAAAAGCATATGTATTATTTTAAACATATATTTATACTGTATACTGAATACACACATGCATTCATGACCATGCATGCCCACATACATTCATACGCACATTAACAAAAGCATACCGACGCTCAGGCTGGCAGAAGCCTTTTATTATTTTGGTCACTGAAATGTTTTTGATAAAGTAATACTATTGGTGTATTGGTCTTCCTGAAAAGCAACGGTTTTGGACACAAGGTTTTCGTCCGACAGCAACGTTACATACTGTACATGTATGTGCATTGGTAGTTAAACTGGCATTTGACATTTAACATAAATTCCTTGTTTTAACATCCAATGATTCAAAACATAACCACGTGTCTCTCCCCTGTTTGAAAGGTGGCTGTAAAAATATTTTACTCCTCTTGCTTGGATTCATGACAGTTGCAACCAACTGCAATGTTTTCTCAGTGGGGAAAAAAAAGTATTGGAATGGCCAAAGAAACCTCATTATAATGCACTTCCACTCTCCATCTGTGAATTCAATATGTGCCAAACAAAAAAAGCTACAACAGTCAGTTCTTCTGACAGTGAAAGAGTGTGAGATTGCTCTAAAATTCACAAACATACACACAGTCCTGCTCATCAGCTCAGCATTTTGGATGGACAGAAGACTATTATGTGGAATATGATATGATATGAGAATTTTAAGTGAATGTTTTGACTTTTGTGCATTGAAAATGTGTCACTATTCACTGTAACTGACATGACCTCAAGCTGACTTCTGTTTTCTATGAAGGTGCTAATTAAAAATGTTTTAGAGCCACCTTTCAAGTTGAGTATCTCGAAAGATTGATTTTAGGTGTAATGTCACTTACAATTACAATTACAACCTGTAATGTAATGAGACCTACTGTATGCTTTCCATAGCTTCAGCATTCACAAATCCACACAGCTATGAGAATGACTGCAGCAGTTACTCAGACTTTTTATCCAATAAAATGTTTAAAGAAGAAACAAACATTATATTATCTATGTCTTGTCCCATCAGGCAGTCAGGCCTAGTTTTCAATATTTTAAATATTAAACATAGAAAGTTTCACTTTTAATTTTGAGGACACTGTTTTTTTTTACACACACACACACACACACACACACACACACACACCAGCCCTGTCTCCTAAAAGTTGCGTTCCCATGCAACTAGACTTCTCGGTTATCTTTTGAGAGTTTCCCTGGGTTTTAGAGTGCTCAGGTGCAAATGATCATTTACGCTCTCATTTGCATATTAGTGACACCATTGCGCAATATGTATATAATATTGCATAAAGCTTAGTTGTTGTCAGTTGCAGAAAAGGAGAGATTACTGAAGCAAAACTTGGAGGAGCAGCTTGTCACTAAAATGAGAAGAGATGGCCCACCTTAAAGGTCAGCCCAACTTACTGTAAGTTAGTGAGTCTGTGCTGAATTTGGCGCTAGCAAATTTAGCCGACAAAAGGTTACTGTCAGTTGTGTCACAGTGAGATGCCGGTCCTTTCAGTGGCTTGCGCAGTTGAATTTAGCCAACAAAAGGTGGCCATCATGCGGCGGCAACAGTTAAGTTTAGGCACCAAAACGACTAGTTAAGATTAGAAAGAAAGATCATGGTTTGGATTGCTGAAGTAGTACTCTCGGGAACTAGCTTCCTGGATGAAAGTCCCGTGTTTGTTGGACCCATCCATCCACCCCGACCGTCTCCCTATGTGGACTATGAATGCCAACCCAACCAAACCAAGAGTTAACACTGACTTATTTTAACTCACGTAAGTAAATTAACTTATGTAATGTACTTAACCTAACTCACTTACGTCAGATACTTAACTCACATCATGTACGTATTAATTTTCGTAATAGATAACCTTACGTTAGCGTAACAAGTACGTATTTTAAAACTATAGTGCCCAACATTTACATATAAATGAACGTCCGTTCCTTTTAAGCACTTGCTAAACGAGTTCAAATAACGCTGATTATCCCTATCACCGCCAGGGAAAGCTCTCTCGGTATTTCTCAGTATACTGGAGTTGGTTTCTGCGGCAATTTACAACGTTAACCACATGCTCAAAAGGATTGATTGTAATTGAAAATGCGCTTTACTTGTATGGGAACATGTTTTCAGGAGACAGGGTTGCACACAAACACTCACATACAGTACACACTCTCATACACTGTTGACATTTAAAAGAACATGAGAGAAAAGGAAAATATTGTACCATTCAATTCAGAATTTCTTGATGTTCTTTGGCATCTTTCTGTGCAACCCTCAAGCGGCAGAACTACAGCACACTGGGTAAAGCTTTGTACAACCTCAATATATTTCCTCTTTTTGTTAAGGTTCTCTGAACACCTGTCTCAAATAATGTTTATACTGAAAAGTGAGTGAATGCCCCTTTAGTTCCCTCAGGGCCTGGAGTGTATGATGTGTTTGTGTGTATAGTGCCTCAAGTAAAGATTAAAAACATATATGCTGTGTGCTCTTGTATACTTTCTGTTGTAAAAAACAACCAATAGGAGCAGAACCCCTATTGGGTGATCTGAAAACCATCTAAAAGGTCACAGCCAGCCAAACATCTCTCCCTCCAGAGTCACCACTGTGTGCTGAAGTCACCGCCACCACTGTTTACTTCATAACCCAAAACATTTGTTCATTTCATTTGTGGCTTTTAGAGGAACTAAATATCCCAGAGATGTTTAGCCCTTTTCAGTGTCTGATCTTACCACGAGTTCATTAAAAATACATGATCAGCATTCCAGCTTTGGCTGTTGGATAACTGCTTTTCTATCTCTCTCTCGCTACCATCTGATGGAATTAAAAAGTTGTTATTAACATGACTAATTCCACCCTCAAGGGGATTTAAATGCCCACAGTAAGATGGCAGCTTGTCAGGACACACTTATCAGTGGCCACTGTATGTATGTGTACAGTAATTTATTTCCAGCATTGTGAAATGTACCATGAACTCAAATCAGGGCATTAAATAAAATGCAATTTGGTTAATGCCATGCATATAAATAGTTAGTATAGATCTTCTGTGCGTTGGGTTCTAAGGATGAATACGCAGCAAATCATTCAAGCTGATTTAAACAGTCAAGTCATCAACGTGCTTCACAGGACGGTTCAACTTGATAATTAAAATATGAAAAGTAGAGAAAAAGCTTGAAAGTAAAATAGGCTAAATTAAAGCAATTATCTAGTTATGTTTATTGTGGGGACTCAAAGTCAAAAGATGGGTCTTAGATAATATTTGTATGTGGCAATAGATGGGGTAGACCTGACAGTGAGGGGTAAATTGGGGGCAGCAATAAACAAGACTATAAGAGACCACAGCCAGGCTGTTGGCTCTGTGAAACTGTGTTTAGTCACAGCAGTGCTTTAAGATTCAATGGTGCTTATAGAGGAAAAGTCAGGTGTTCGCTAAAATCATTAGGATTCATCTCCTAGGAACCACAGATGTCTGTACAAAAGTTTCAAACTCGAGCCCCGCGGGCCAAATCACAGATTTTGATTCGGCCCGCACATCAATTAAGGTTCATAATAAATTTTGGCCCGTCTTTTTCTGACGCTTTTGGTGCCTTTTTTCCGAGGTTTTTGCCACTTTTTCCGACATTTTTTGTCACCTTTTTCTTTGATGGCTAAGTTACTTTTTGGGGGCTTTATGTCGACCAAACTGTGAGTGAGAAGAGAATATGAAACACGCAATAATACAGTCAAAGATATTTTACTTTTTCGATTAAATAAAAGCATGTCAATAAACCCTACATGTCTGGCCCTTGATGTGATTCTTATTTTCCAGTGTGGCCCTCTGGGAAGTTGAGTTTGACACCCCTGTTGTAGATGCTGCGATATTTCACTGTATATGTGAAGAGTTTGACCTGCTGGTGGTGCTAGATAAAAAAAAAAAAAAAAGTGTACCCAATTCCATAGCAATCAATCGAGTTATTTGAGAGAAATGTCATCATGTTGATGGCAGTAAACTAAAAGACGAAAGTCATTAGGATTCATCATCTGGGGACCATGGGTGACTGTACCAAGTTCCATGGCAATCTGTCAGGTAGTTGTTGAGATGATTGGACCAAAAATGGACCAACTGATTGACACACTCACTTTACGATGCTTAGAGCTGTTTTTCTAGGGTGGTAAAACCTCTCAATAGCCTACGGATTCTGACCAGAAAATAGCCTACCTATATCTGTCAGTGTGTGTGTACTGTATGTGAGAGAGAGAGAGAGAGAGAGAGAGAGAGAGAGAGAGAGAGAGAGAGAGACACTCCGATTTCAGTATCGATATCACAGATTTCACACACCAGGCACCAAACTGTCTGAACACTTTCAAAGAAGCCCCTTGCAGCAATAAAGCCTCTCTGTCTTATGCCAACAGAGACGCATACACATTCAATCAATGGCGGTCTTTTCTAATTGTTTGAAAAGCTTTTGCTGTACCACTGTGAGGCACACACTGCTTCTGACATCGATTCATAGCAAATGCCTCTTCCTATGTTCCTCATTTCGTTTTTGGTTGTTCATACAACCTCTCCAAAACACAAAAAGATCCCAGGCCAAAGGTCTTAGATCAAGTGTTGAAGGATTAATAAAACAGTGGAGGGCAGGGAACTCATCCTTCTTCCTTCTACTGTGGCATCCATAAATCATGACCCACTATCAAGGCCCATCACAGCTGAAACAGACAGACTTGGTACAGCACGCCAGTCATCCCGGGTCACGAGTCCAGTAATCTATATTTCAGGAGTTCTCTTGTGAAAGCGACGACCCTCTGTTGTTTATGATGAGTTAGAAAAGATTCCTTTTTGTTTTCCTTTATAGTGTTTTTTTTTTTAATCTTAGTTTTAAGTGCCTCATCAATCTTTCATGCGATAGCTCTTCCTGTCTTTTGTGTGATGGCTTTGATGTTAGCCTGCACTTTCCTTACCTGAATCCCATGTATTTTTCATATCCTCTCTGAAAAGCAACTATGCATTCACAATGCATTCCACATTGTATTGTCAAAAGTATTAGTTTATGAAAATACAGTGCCGTAAATATACACATTGATAAGGATGAAAAAGTTTACAGTTACGAAACCAAATTGAATCAGATATCTCAGATCAATCTCACAGCACTTGCGTTTTAGAATAAAAATCAATTTTCCCAGCATAGTGATGCTTCTACACTGAAAGTTTGTATAACTTGTTACAACTAAAGAGATGATCATACTGAGAATAATACACAACTATTGCAGCCATAAAATGTGCTCGACTTGTTTAAGGATGGATGCACCAAGTACATGCAGTGCCAAGGCAGTTCTCTGCTTGAGGCTCAGGGCAACCCAGCTGTTGGATGTACAGCACAAAGTAGCGCAGGGTCAGGTGGGGGTATCATTAATTAAAAGCATGTGCTCCACGGAAGCGCCACTCTGCAATGCAATAAAACAACTTTATAGGCCTCTGCTGCCCACATTCTTTTTTCCCACTTTTCATCTCTATGACAAAATGCCCTCTCGCTGGTCAGAGCATAACTCTCCGCCCACTGACAGCTCCAGGATTACGACTGTGGGGAAAAGGGTGAGGTGAGACGGAATGGGAGGTGACAACTGGGCTCCTCAAAGTCATCATGGCAGCGTAGATTACAAAGTGTCCTCTCCTTCATTCTTCTTGGCAGGCGGACAGCGTGCAACAGCGTGCATGCTGATCAGTTGTTGGAGAGATGAGGGAGGAAGGATGGCAGGACAGGATCGTATGGCCCGGGCCCTGGGAAGAACAGCCACCTGATCCCACAGCTGCTTGTGCAGCCCAGGCGCCTCTCACTCTCCCACTCAATAGGTGGAGACAGGAAGGGCTGACATGAGCTGAGTGATATGACTGGAGCCTCAGCTGTGTTTCCATTAGCTCTTTGTGTCTGCGTTCACACCTAGGCTGTTCACATCACTGCTTAGATATACAGTATCACTGTCAAAAGTAGTGTTGGAATGTAACTAAGTACATTTACTCAAGTACTGTACTTAAGTATAAATGTGAAGTATGTGTACTTTACTTGAGTCTTTTCTTTTCATGCCGCTTTCTACTTTTACTCTGCTACATTTCAGAGAGAAATATTGTAGTTTTTACTCCACTACATTAATCTGACTGCTTTAGTTTCTAGTTACTTTACAATTTAAGATTTTCTTGCACACAAAACACATCAAGTTTATAAAACACAATGTTTTATTGTACACTAAATTACCCAACACTATACAGGCCAACAAGTCCATCTGAAATGATTAGACCATTAAACACAGAACAGTTTGGATCGTTTCCAGTATCTAAAATGTGAGGATTTTTCTCTTTTTTATGTTTTAGTACTTTTACTTGTAATACTTTAAGTACATTTTCCTGATTATGCTTACATACTTTTACTTAAGTAAGATTTTCAATGCAGGATTTTTACTTGTAACAGTGTATTTTTACAGTGTGGTATTAGTACTTTTACTTAAGTAAAGGATCTGAATACTTCCACCACTGGTCAAAAGTCATCACGTCTGCTGTACTAATCCTACTTCTTTATACAGTCAGTACACAATATGCAGTATGTGTCTTTAAGATTTAAATTTACTAAAGCTCCACGATAACTCTCAGGTCAGCTACATGACTCATGGTCCTCTGCGTAAAAGCAAGCCTACGTAATCTTTGCTGACTCTTGTGGCTGTAAATGGCAACAGCAGCAAATCAGAGAACAGGCATTAAGTCAGATAACTAACCCATTTATGTCAGTTTCACAGAAATGCCTTTGTAAAGTTTACCATGATGAGCCACTGGTCATATCATACCGAAAGTGTGATTTAACTGGAGTCCCACCTTATCGACGGTGTAGGTTTTGATTCATGGTTCACCCCCTGACAGCATTACAGCAACACTTAATGTATGTACTGTATGGGATTATGTCGTATCCTGCTTTAATTATATTCCACACACTAAACGTACATTGTTCCATTTACTTTGTGATCTACGCACAGCCACTACCAGGGCTCTGCAGTGCGAGTGTTCCTGGAGAACCCAGAGAGTGAGATAAATGGATTTGGAAAATATGGTTTTGGTGTAATTTAAGATCACAAACGCAGCCTATCCTCTGTCTGCATCTCCCCAGCTCGGTGTTGGCTGGGGGCGGGCCGTGTCAATGAGCTACAGCTGCAGCCTGTTGCACCTCACACCGCGCCCCTTTTGGTTTAGGTTAGGGGTTAGGGTTTGCGTGACGTGGGCGAGGGAAGGTGATAATGAACAGGATGAATCATAGTGACTGATCTCTATGTTCATTTTAAACTGTACTCAGTGTTTAATGTCAGGAATATTATTTATTTTAATTAGAATTTAGATTTGTTTCCAGAGATATGATAATATCAACAGACAAGTCAATGTATAAACTCTATGTATCAACTTTATATAATAACTGACTTTGCTGTTTGTAAATATTGGTGCACTAGAAATATAAAAAAACTATTATCATACAGGACCGATAGGGAATATTGATAACAGTAGGCTAGTAGTACCAATAAAGTTCATCCCTATTTTTCTGACACTCTTATTAGCTAAACTCAGTGTACCAAACATTCAGGTAGCACCTTTTTTAAGTTGAATTAAGTTCTATTTTATCTCATTTTTGGGTCCTGAGCATTTGCTGGCCTGCCCCTCAAACCCTAACCCTTCTGCCAGCTTCTGTCAGTTTGAAAATACTCTATATAACTACTGGCTCAGTTGTTAATTGGACAAATACGTTCACATAGTAAAAGATGTATGTGTACCATTGACTCCTGTCTACTAACTTTTTCCAAACCATCATTTTTTTGTGCCTTATTCTAAAAAATAAAAATTGGATGGTGCAACACAGCTACAACAGCATCATATCTTTTGGAACCTCTGCTCCTGTTTCAGCTTGCTATTGGTCAACGGCACAAATTTGCATGTCAAAGTTCAGCAACTTTTTTACTTTTTAGCTGTGTACTAAATTCAGGAAAGATCTATTGCTTATGATTACAACTTTTCATTTAAAAGTATGAACCTGCAATTTATTCTTTTACTTATCTCGATTTAGAGCTAGCTCAGCCGAGCAGGCCATGGACAACAACATTATGGCAGCTGTCTCAGGTGAATTATATTTTTTTCTTATTGTCATGGCAGCGCTGTCAAGCTGCATGCCTGTCACATGTATCAGAGCCTGATTTTCTGTGGTCTACAGGTTCAGACCAGAAAAAAAAATAGATGTCATGCTGCTCTTTGCATCACATGGACTAGAAAATATAAAATCTGTGTTACACTTGACGTGTGACAAAAATTTCAGGGAGCTTTTCAGCTGCACAGTGAATGTGCCCTTGTCATTCCAGCTGTCTTTTCTGGCTCTCTCTATCCGTTCCATCTGTTCTGCTTCTGACTGTGCCTGACACCTCTCTATCATTTTCACAATGTCTCTTTCTCCCCTCCACTGGTCTTCTTCACTGTCCCATTTGAACCAATTTCCTTTCCTTCTCAGCCCTCTCTACCTGCACTTTCCTATCTCCTTCTCTCTTTACACCATTATTTTGTCCCTTCAGAACCTGGCTTTCCTCCTCCCAATCCTAGATGGATTAACATACATTACACATTTCACAGTGACTCTGTAATAAAAGACTGTATTCAGCTTGTTTCTCTGAGAGCGGAAACCAGCATGCACATCTCCCCAAGGTCAGGACAAACCTGAATAGCCCACCTTAATTCATTTCAGGGGTGTGCCAGTACTTTAGCATGCCGTCTATTTTGCATCGCCTAGTGGCCCAGGTGTTGCTTTCAGATTACACTGTGTGCTCACACAAGCAAAGAGAAGGTCTGTAACCAGGTTAGCTGAATAAAGAGACACAGCTCCTCACCTTCTTTAAAAATTACAGCCATTGTCAACACTCAGGACCATTTATCCCTGAGGCTCTCTGACGAGAAACATGAAGCCGTGTCTGGCTGTGAGTGTGTCAAGGTAGACATGATGGCGATGCAGCAGTAGGTGCACTGGGGTTGGAAGAGACAGGACAGCAGGCCGCAGCGAAGGTGAAAATAGCCAGCTGAGTCCCTATCACAACATGAAAAAGACATGCCATCAGACACCATGTCTCAACACTCACCCAGACCCTTCTCCCGACCCTAGACAGGTCTCTCCAGAGACGCTTGGCAGGCAGCAGAGCATCTGCTATTATCTCCAAATTAAGTTAGGATTCCCTCATTCCCCCGTCACTGATCTGTCTGTCTGGGTAAGGCAATTGCTACAGC
The DNA here is from genome assembly GCF_004354835.1 of Perca flavescens. NCBI lineage: Eukaryota > Metazoa > Chordata > Actinopteri > Perciformes > Percidae > Perca > Perca flavescens. The sequence continues at coordinate 32,964,707 of NC_041334.1, read as the reverse complement.
AATACACACACAGTATATTACAAATCATATCTTTGCCTGTCTGTCTATTAGAGAAATCACTCAAACAAACTGGAGCAGTGCCATTTCACACCATGACCTCGCCACCCACGGTCTAAAAAATAATTAATAGTGATGTAGAAAGGCCAGGCACACAACATTAACTTTAATTACAGTGTTACTGTGGTTGAAAACTAAACAATCAATGGAAAATGCCTCATAAAATTGGACCGGAGGACATTATCATCTGAAAACACACAAAGCACACAGTCTCTCTGCTTTGGGAGAGTGTGGAATTGGAATTATTGATATTGGCCCTGAGCTTGTACTTGCCATTCAAAAATATATTGGAGTTGAATTACAGAGTGTACATTTGAAAATAATGACTTAACGTGGGAGGCATGTGGGCTCTAATAACAGAAACGATAGAGCAAACAAACAGTAAATACTCATTGCATTCAAGTTTACAGGATTATTCTGGTTAATACAACTTGTGCCATATTTTTGTAGTTTTGTCTATTGTTTCTACAGGGAGCAGAAGTCGTGACGTCACGTTCGGGCTAGTCTCTGTTCAACTAGCTTCTGTAACTCAATGCAATCATTCATTCAGCATTTCTTTCGCTGGTTTTTCTGAAATAATGAAGCGTGTTGCTTTCCATGTCAATCAGCATCCACTACGGCGCTTGTTATTAGAACGTAAAACCTTTTTCTTTTTTTTAAGAAATTGAAATCTCTGTGACAAAGTTGAACGATTACTTGTGTTGTGGACACTTACATCACATTTTGTTCCGGTCATATCCATACAATTCACCAACACTTTCTTCTAAAGTAATTTTTCCAATTTATTAGCTGTAATCTCTGCCAGATAACAATCTTTTTTTTTGTTGCCAGAATCTAGCAATCTCCACACTTTCACAGACGAGCACATGTAGCCACTGTAAACATTTGTTTAAATATTTTCTGTCCACTGTTTATGCAATTAACATATCTTTTAGTTTCATTACTACACCCAAAAACCGCTTCAGAAAAGCATCCAAAATAATTAAAAACAATTGTCAATTGTCTTCTGTTTCAAGAGTTAGTCAATTGCACTTCCATAATCAACATTAACGTATTAACATTTACGTATCTTTTTTTGTAAACCTTACTTTTACAAGTGTTTGTTTTGTACCTGACCATTTTTGTCAAGACCTGCCATTTAGCCCCCCTAAGGTATAGGGCTTATGGGAAATGGTGTTCGGCCGCTAAAAAACTAAAATGATAAATAAACAGCGACATTAGATCGTTTTTCAAAACTAAACTACCGTTCCTAGAGAGACACACTATGTTATTTTAGAAAGGCTCCATTCCAGATTTGTAATAATTATCATTTCAAACGACAAAGGGATTTTGAAAGAGGTTGGACAAGCGGTCCAGTGGTAAAATTTGCTGAAAACTGTACAAGAGGTAAAAAATTAGCTTTGCTTTCTTCTTCTTCTTGATTTGCTTTCTGTCTGAATGAGTCCAAATTTTCTTTTTCCTGTATTAAGAAACACTTGATAAGACGGTGAATCTAAGCTGTGATTGGAGTTGTGAGTGTACAGTGTTATTTCAATGTGATTTCAATATAAGTTATGTAGGTATCTCGATATTATTGTGTGGATGGAGGTGCACTCCATTACTTGTAATTTATTGACTGTCGTCTCTGAACATAGAGATTTCTCTGGGTTTCACTAAAAAATGAAACAAAGACATAATGAATGCTTCCTGCTTTTGTCCCTCACCAAAGTGCCAGCTTGTGTGAAGTGAGCTTCAGTCAGCAGGAGACACGCATCTGCAACATTAAGCCTCATTAAACTTCAGGATGTTCACTTTATGCCACAGATGTCCCACAGCTCTTACCTTTTCCCCATTACACATTGTGATCACATGAGCAGAGACTAAGGAGCTCACAGGGATTTATTTTATAAAAAATGGGGAAGAAATATGTTTTGCACCTGTGCATTCTTTTGTTTCGGCGTCAATGGCCACTCAATCAACTATAATAATACTAATGTAAAGGTTTGAAAAAGCGCTATACACACACACACATTTTGTTTTTGTTGAAAATATGTGCTGCATATAAGGCATCTTGATTATGCATCATGAATTACATAAGCAAAGATCTGTATGCAAACTCCATGCACCCAGAGTAGCTCAGTAATTGGTTTTATGCAATAAAACTTTTCCCCTAAAGTATTTCTTCTCATTCTGTGTGCAGTGACCCAAAGTTATCAACTGACAACCAGACTGGATCAGGGATTTAAGATGAATAACACAAATCAGCTTACTCACAATCACACAAAGGGTCTGCCGAATACAGAGAGGCACTGTCAGCACTTTGCAAGAGGCGACAGCAGGAAACGAGTTCCACTGACAGTGTAAATCATAGATCAGTTCATTAGCAAAATGGCACTGATGGACTTGGGGTCAGAACATTACCAAGCGCTTGGAGGATCCTGACTCTTTTCTACAACCTTGGGTAATATTTCACCCCTGTATCCTTTTTTGTTGAACATTAAAATTTTCTGTTCCACACCTCAGGCACAAGTAGAGGAAATGTACACGTAAAATAAGGCCAAGCCTAAAATAATCTTTCTCCCATTCAAAGTATAACACAAAAGCTCACAGCACAGCACAATGAATGTAAAGACGTACATGTAGATCCATATAGCAGTCTTATCTGTATTTTGTCACAGTGACATTATATATAAAATGTTGTAACATAATCTTCCACGTTAATTCTCCATAAAAAACCTATAAGTGACAATACCGTATCAAGGCCTAAACACATCTGCAGATGTAACCAAGCAACAATCTGCACGTCTGTGAACTGCCAACATTAATGTATGTCTGACATCACAAAAGCAGAGAGCTATGCAGAGGCTGAGTAGGCAGCACTCCTGCCTTGTAACAAGAATGCTCAGGGCTTGTGAAGTTTGCATGTTTTTCCTGCATTTATGTATCAACAAGTGTGAATTTAAATATGAATATGGGCACTGTGATGGACATGCAACCTAGTAATCTGCATTTTGCACAAGGCATGCTGATAAAGTGCTAAAAAGAAGAGAGAGTGAAAGAATGAAAAACATGTTATGATGCAATTATGGAATACAGAATTGTTTATGAGTGCCCCAGTAGAAAAAAGAATTCCTTTGTGTGTGTGTGTGTGACAAAGAGGCAAGGCAGGCTTTGAGTCACAGAATGCTTTCTCCTGCCTTCACAAAGGTGTCTTTCTTTTCTTCCCTGGCATGAATTACCTTTGCCTGGAGCCCTCTCTTTTGAAAGTCAAAAAGGGCATTCATGTGGCAGAAACTCTTCCAACAGAATTACATTTTTATTGTAAAATATAAAGTATAAACGCCTTTGAGCTTGTGGCAATTCATTGATTCATTTATTTTTGCCGGTTACACTATCATACAGGGGATATATGGCGGTGATTAATGACTCCCTTAATTGTTGTACTTTCATGGCGTTACATTGATGCACAGCTCAGTGCTTAAACAACTACTGTATTATAATCATTTAGTTATTTAAAAAAAGGCCATCACCTGTATCTGAACCTAACATGTAATATCATTCAGCCAACCTGAGGGGACGTGTGTGTGTGTGTCATTGTCTGTAGCCGCGCGGTCCTGCGTTGGATCTGCTGCTCAGGGGCTGCATTCTAGCTCTCACTATTTCCTTTTGGAAACAGCAGCAGCAGCACCAGCCGGCCGCTGCCTGCTGAGAACAACTCAGTCCATACGAGGTCAAGTAAAGGGGAAGCACTAGTCTCTTTGGGCCTGGAGTGTAGTCTGCTTCACTACTGTGTGAGAAGTGTATTCTGCTCTCGCTCCAACAGACGAGAATGAGTGTCACTCCCCCGAGAGGAGCTGCCACAGGCAGGAAATGTGCTCTGAGAGGATGATGGCACAGTTGACCAATGGCGGACACACACATCTGTGAAGAAATTAATGGGAGCCAGAATTAGAGCAGCAAAAGGCAAGGGCTCTTAATTAGAAAGGTATAGGTGACAGGCTTTTTACCAAATCTTGCGGCAGGTGTTTATTCAACATGAAATAGATTCTGTGAGTCGAACACGCCTTCCTTCAGGACCTGGAAGAGCCACAGAATTACAATTACACACCTGGAGAATTCCGCACCGGCAATCAGTAAACATGATTAAAAAACATTAAAAAAGAGGTGGTCTCCCATGAATCTTAATTTTGAAAGCACTACTGTGGTGGGATTTATTGTTTATTATCTCTAAGTGGTTATAAATGATGATCACCATTATCAATTTGATATTAATTGGTCAGCTTCACATTTCAGCTTCTGTTCAAGATTATATTCTACCTTGAATGCAAGAGGCCCCATTATCTGTGTTGTGCAATAAATGGCTGACTGGCACATGTACGTAACAGGTGGGTTTAAGAAGAAAATTGTGCATAGGAAATCTTTTAAGAAGTTATTATTATTTAATTGAACACAGAACACTTTTCCTACAAAAGCTCTACACTGTTATTAGCTTCAATCACAAACAATGGCCTTTCAAATAAATGTTCCCACACAACTAGATCCCAAATGTCCAAACTACTTTGAAATTTGACGTTAACAGGTGTTTGAAGAAAAAGCGTTAGTTATGTGTTGTAATGGCTTGGCTGGGAAGAGGGTCACTGTTTTTTTTCACAATTTGTTAGGAGATAGTTCTGCTTGTCCAATTTGCTATTGCACCTCCATAAATTTTGGTTTCTGCTATCCAGGAAAACCCCTAATATCATCACTAGGGTTATTTTCCCAAACTTTGTAAAGCTCCCTCCAGAACTGCAGAAGACATTATACAACTTTTTTTGTATAGACTAAAGAATAAACATTTTCACAGGTACAATCTGTGGACAGCCCCTTTACCTTTGCTCATAGAACATTTAAGTGTGTACAGTGGAAGAAACCAAACAAAACAAAAGCCAACTGTAGACATGGTGCTGCTTGGTGACGTTATAGCAGGTGGGGTCGAGGACAAAAATAGCTGATACCTGTTGTCGCCACGCGGCAACCTCTGGTGCTGAAAAATTAAGATTTGTTTTTTTTTAGTTTTATCTTTTTATAAGTGACCCAATTAAATTATATTCAGGCTTAAGGTTCAGCATTATTAAGGGTGTTCAGCTTTGAGTGACAGGTGGCTGTCATCACAGGATGCAAGCATAGACTGTAGGCTTCATTCAGGCATCCTCAGCTCCATCCATGCACGCTCCACCTCTGTGCCCGATTTTGGATTAGCTGACGTCAGGCACTGCCAAGATGGTGACGGCCGCAGCCCCTTTGAACTTTAGTTTGGCTCTTCAGAAACCTATGGATGACATCTTGGAGAATATGTCTATATTTTATACAGCCTATGGTTGTCTCACACACACACACACGTATAGGAGTCGGAGGCAGGAAAAACACTATGGTGCTCCGTACGATCGTTAAGGTTGGAGGTTTTTCAGCTCTTCTCGTGACAAAGTAATGGCTTCCAGGCCTTTTAGAGGGTTCACACTCAATAATGGGTTTGATCAATATGACATAATGGCGAGGCCATGCTTTCCAGGTCATCCCTCTTTCTTCTGGTAAAAATGTCTTCTTAGAAGGCTGGAGAGATTAAGAGAAAGCATGCTGGTGGCCAGTGGCTTTGGCATTGCGGGGGCTCACCTGTAGCAGGATGAGTCATATAACTTCCCCTCTTGTGTTCCTGTAAGGTTCCATCATTGAACCACCATCCCACTGCCATGGATTGTTGAGACTTCTCCATGCACCTTGTGGGTAGGTGAAGCTGTGCCAGAAATCTATACTCTGTTAAGACTTGATCACCAGCTGACAAGCTGTCTCAATGGTAACAAAATGTTGCAAAAATGTTGCACCGGAAACGGGCTCTGTCCTCTTTTCAATTGAAACACTCAGTAGCACAAATCCATATTGGCCACTGAAGCAGAGGGAGCTGTGAGCAGGACCTGATACTGTACAAGCAATAACATATTTTCTTCCTGCAGAGAAGGATGACTTACCTGCTAACAATTGCACAAGCAGAGCCATGTTGCAGCCAACTGATGCTGCTGTGCGAGGATGTAGACTTTATTCACATATGTCACTATCTATTCATCACACTTCGGCAGGGAAACAGGTTGCAGATAGAGCCTGATGATATCTGTGAGGAGGCTGGTCAGAATCAGGAAGCTCAGCATCGGTGTTGTCATCCATAATATTTTCAGGCTGAAGATCTTTCCCCCTTCAACAAATCGTTGGAAGCACCTTGCAGTCCAGAGGTCATTAGAGCCAGCAGGTTAAAATCCCAGGCAGATGTACCCGCAGACTGTCTGAAGTCTTCCCCTCATCTTGTGCTTCCGTAGTGAATCTCCTAAACTGTCTCATAAATAAATAACATTTCCATTCACTGTGGATGCATTTGTGCTGCCACAAACATTTTGTACGTGACTCATATAGCTTCGTCTACGTTTAGAAATGCAATCTCTATATCACATGGAGGAAGGCTGAAAAATGTAAAGCATTCAGTCAAAGAAAGTGCATTGGTTTCTTGCAGTTTCTTGGTAAGTCTGCTAAATAAACACTTCACATCATCAATATCAGAAACAACATATACATAATCCATGATTTATGCACATAAATCTAAAGATAGAGTTTTATATCTTAATTTACAAGGCTTCATAGATGTATGTGTATATTCACATTTGTTCGTATGTGCTGCTGTGTGTGTGTGTGTGTGTGTGTGTGTGTGTGTGTGTGTGTGTGTGTTCCACTCCAAGTTTTGCTTTAGTAATTTCTCCTTTTCTGCTACTGACAACGACTAAGCTTTATGCAAATAATTGCGCAATGGTGTCACTAATATGCAAATAAGCGTAAATAATCATTTGCACCTAAGCACTCTAAAAACCCAGGGAAACTCTCGAAACATAACTGACAATGCAGTCTAGTTGTATGGGAACGCAACTTTTAGGAGACAGGGCTGGTGTGTGTGTGCGTGTGTGTGTGTCTGGGTTTGTTTAACTATATTCGTGGGGTCCAAAAACCAAGAGTCCAGTATACTGCCCTACAAAGCAAAAAGGCAGTAACTACGCAGAGTGCAGAACTGAGCAAAATGACTTTGAAGTTATCCTGTCATCCAGCTAAGTAGTTGTAGGTAGATTATTGAACACGTGGCTGTTTTTATTACTTTATATTAGCTTATTCTTTGTACATATCAATCCTCATATTTAATTTGATATCTTACCCCTATTTTGCAGTTACTGTATTCTTGCTTTGTATTACTTACCAAAAACGTGGCACCATACCAAGGAAAAAGGCAGTAACTACAGATTCTCCAAAAACTATTTTGCCACAACTTGGGCTCTGGGTGTGTTAGATACACTGTATTTGAAATAATTGGAACCATTTGTTTTCCTGAAAATGGATATACCAAAACCAAAACTAATTTGACCATTTTAGGTCAATATTTTCCACCCGGAAGCTGTTCTGGTGCTGAAACGGCTGCTTAAAGTCTCACATTGCTAAGCTGTATCAAGGCCCAAATGGGGACAATTTATTTTGAATACATTATTATGTATCGCCTGTTAGCATAATGCTATCTGAATGGACCTCTGAGAGGAAGTCCCACCCTGGCGGCTGACAGGTGTTTATATTGTGATAGCCTAGCCTCTAAATGTTTAATCTGTCACTGTTACTTATCATTCTCCGGGTATTTTCTTTTCAACGCCCGTTCGACCATCTTCTTTCCCCAGCTTTGTGCCATCTCAAACAAAATTTGTGTGAAGTTAGAAGGGTGAAATTGCAAATGTTAAAACCGTCTCATGAGGATTCCGCGAAATCGGCTGTGTGTGTTCACCATGGAAACATAACTTCACTGCGCAGCAACACAGTTATTTTTTGTTAGGTAAAACATAACAAGAATACAGTAATGGATGTTGCTGTACTCTTGCTTTGTTTCACTAGGGCTTTTTGCAGTTACTGTACAAACGACTACCATTTTTCTCCAAAACGACTCACATTTGAGATAAGATGTTTTGTCACATAACAAAGGATGCCTTGAATGTCATGAAAATGATAATAACTCATTTTTGACCAAAAATGCAGTTACTGCCTTTTTGCTTTGTAGGGCAGTATAGTTGTGGGGTCCCGACAGCTTTGTGGGGCCAAAAGGCTGGACCCCACAAGTTTGAAGGGCTGTTTGAGTGTTAAGACTTGGTTTTAGGATTAGGGATATAATTAGGTTATGGTTAGGGTGAGGGTAAGGGTTAAGGTTAGGCATTTAGTTGTTATGGTTAACGTTAGGGTAGGGGGCTAGGGAATGCATTATGTCAATGACGGGTCCCCACAAAGATAGTGCCACACGCCTGTGTGTGTTTGCGTGTGTGTGTGTGTGTGTGTGTGTGTGTGTGTGTGTGTGTGTGTGTGTGTGTGTGTGAGAGTGTGTGCATGCATGCGTGTTTGTGCTCTGTACTGGAGCAGGAGAAACGTGCACAGGAAGCAGAGTGGTGGAGGCAAGGGCAACATGACAGTACGCTTGGCTTGTTCAGCTGGTGACCCCACTCATCACCTACCTCAAGGCTCTCCCTCCTCCAAAAACAATAGAATCTTTTACTCTGCCTCTCCAAGCAGTGGGCAGTGGATTGGCAGCTGCCCAAAAAAAATGCAAGTTTAATAAAGTATCTGTACGTGGGAGACCTGGCGCATATGGGCAAAATAAAGGCATTAAGTGGTGGATTTAGCACCATCAAAGGTTTTGAAGCATTCAGATTTGTGAAAGCTTTGTATTGGTGTGGGGGTTTTTACATGGCAAGGGATTGTTTCAGGCATACTCACATTGCATATTGTAGGGATTATGTTGTTACCATGTCTTTTTTACATTGCTTATTTCGTTTCTGTTTTGAAAGGACAACATTGAGATAATACTCCTAACTACAAGGAACAGGTGAATATCTGATTGCCAGTATTTACTGCAATGCTGGAAGTATACCATGGTGTTGGAAGTGTTTTATGGTATATTTTCAAATCATGCCTGAGATAGAATCATCAAACATGCCCAGATGAATGAATTATGAATGCCCAGATGACACATTAGTCACACACTTTGACACAAGTGGCCTTCGGAGGCAAAATAGAAATAAAAAAGGAGCTACTACTTGTGTGTGCTGCGTTTGATTTGACATTAATCTATAGGCCCTGCTACGTGCTCTAAAAGGTTTGACTACTATAAAGGTTTTTCTACTCTGGTTGTGTGTTGTATTTATTACAATTACAGGATGGTTCGTATAGATTAAGCAGGGACATACTGTTTGATATTGTATAGTAAAGTAACTTGTGTCACACATACAGTTGCCATGATCATACATTGTGAGGTCAAGAATTATGGACTCACTGGCTCCACACCTCACTGCTAAAACTGCAAATCGAACAAAGAAGAAAACATTTTCTCATCTAACTAACAGTGGTAGAAATTGTGTTCTGTTGTCACATCTTCTAAACTGCATGGCAAAACCTTACAATAACACAGTCAACTGAAAAGTCACCCCAGCTGAGTTTGCACAAATAGAGCACGCTAAAAAATTGAGGCAGATAGAGTGAGAGGTGGAGTGTGAGTGGGAGGAGTACGGAAGGGTGCACAAACACAAAACAACATAAAAATGATAGAACCACACTGGAATCCAATTTAGAGGCCTAATCAGAGCAGTGCTAAAGGAGAGAGACGAGCAGAGCTGAGGTGGAAGGGCGTGTCTGATGAGATTCTGTAAGCACACATCAGCAATTACATCTCACCCTGCGTCACGGATATCATTGTATGCTTGGCTGTGAAAATCTCTGAATGGTGGCAAATCTAACATGGTTATTTAACACAAAGGGTCCATTGATATGAATCAGGGATTGTCAGAGAAAAAATACAGAACATTTTACCTTTTGGAGTACAAAAGCTGGTTGAAGGATGAATGTATTCTTTTATGCAAGTCCATTTTGTAACCCTACTATTTGTACCTTCAAAGGTGCAATTTTGTACCTCAAGGGACCAAAATGTTCCTCTAAACCAGTGGTTCTCAACCTTTTTTGTGCCAGCGCCCCCCTATCCATTATCCAGTTGTTATTGTTGTTACTATTGTTATCAAAAATAATCAAAAAATCAAATTGAATGACAAAACAACACATGTATTAGTTTCCCAGGTATCAAAAAAGTCATGTGAATAGAAATTCTATATTTACAGGTTTTTAAAAAAAATGCAACCATTTGACATTCAAATTAAATAACAGCAGCCAATCTAGCCAAGACTAGATAACATTCAAACTATAATTAGGTATTATCAAAAGGCCTGCTGCATGGTGTGAACCTCAGCACCTTTATAAGATGACTATAATCTGAATGTCCTTTTTTGTTTGTGAAGTGACCTTGGGTGTCATGAAATGCGCTTTAAATCAAATTTATTATTATTATTATTATTACTATTATTATTATTATTATTATTATTATCATTATTATTATTATTATTATTATTATTATTATTATTATTATTATTACAAACACTAAAAGTAGCCAATCAGAAACAGCTAGCAGTTTAACATTCAAATCTAGTTTTCATTCAAATCTAAAATCGAATTGTTCCAACGGAAAACAAGCTGGCACTTATCAAAGGGTAAAAGCAGAAGACGCACGCACGGACGCACACAGAAAAGTATTTTGGTGATGACAAACGACTTGAAGAACGACACCTACTGCCGAATGGAAATAAGTTTACAACCTTGAAATCTAGTGAGAGCCGTTTTTTAGGGTTAGAAGAGTCTAGGTTTGCTATCGCCTGTCTTGTGAGTAAATAGCAGAAAAAACGTTTGGAGAAAATGCAACCCTACATCGCGCTGTGTTTTGTGGAGGTGTGTGAGAGTCCCGTACAGGGGGGGGGAATACAACAGGACGTCGCGGCGATTGCTTTTTTTCTTTTCTTATCTGAACGCAGCTTCACTAGTAGCTACAGAGCTCATTTAAGATGATGCTCTCACGTCCCGTTTCCATGAAGGCCAACCCCATGCTTGAAGCTCCTGGTTGGAGTTGCAATTGGTTCAATTCGGGCAGACCTAGAGGAAGCTTGCTGCTAGCTGCCCTATAGCATTGGGCTTAACTTTTCTTTTGTTGACTGTTGGATTGAAGATGGATGTTCTTTTGAAAAGTCTTTCTTAGTTTTTTTATGTTTTTCTTGTTTTATATGCATATATATATATATATATATATATATATGGCCAAGTGGTGGAGCGAAAACACACAGAGGCTATATATATATATATATATATATATATATATATATATATATATATATATATATATGTGTGTGTGTGTGTGTCCAAAGGAGTGAATGAAATGCTGTTGTAGACAGTTGTAAAGTTTATATATATATATAGTTTGTTTTTCACTTCCTCACCAAAACCAGACTGAACTGCGTGAGATTAGCCTCTGTGTGTTTTCGCTCCACCACTTGGCCACTTGGGGGGCAGTGTAATGAGCCTGTATGTGGAAGGGGAGCCCAATTTAAATAGCTTGTTAAATCCCTTTGGATTGTGGTTCCAATGTTCTGATCTAGGAAGCCCACTAAAAAACTGACTGGGTTGTCTTATTTCACAGTTTGTGGGTTGGTGGACATTCCAGATACCTAAATGTATTTGCACAAGCACCTCATCAAAGCGCTGTTTGTTTGTGTAGCTACATTAAACATGTACAACAAATTCTTGCCCTATTTATATTAGGTTCATCCCTACAGTGCTGAGTCCATCAATCATACAGCCAATTCTTTTTACACATAAGAAGCCATTCATCTTAGGTTTATTCATGTAGTTGAAAAGCAGAGATGCTGTTGCTATAGTGCATGTAGCCAATTCAATATATTTTTCAACGTTTGAATGCAGTTTGTTGTGCTTTTTAAAAGAAATCTGTCTCAAACTTTTTTTAGTCGCCACAGGGTCATAAAATGGATTCGTCACGGCACTTTCATAGTGCTCTTATAAATTTGAACTTGACAATACATTGGGCTGAATCAGAACTGGTTTTGTAACCGTGCCCTTAACCTCAGAGAACACCTCTTGTTAATGTACTTGTAAGTGTCTTTCAACTCTCCTGAATCCAGATCATATTTCATGTTTTTTATTGAAAAGAGTGCACATTTGAGTTCATAATCACCTCTGCATTACGCCAGGGGCCCATTCCTCTCTCGCTTCCCTGATTTATGTTTCACTTATCTCTGCTCGTGGGCTTCTATGAAGTCTGAATGTAGCTAGTGGCTGACCTGGATATCTGAGAGCATTATAAAGCACCATAGGGAGTCTCAGACTTTGAGAAATTGTACGGACAGGGCAGTGCCGTCTGTGAGTATACATCTATTGTTAAAACATCCTCTAGTCTGCACCGACGGCCACCTCCAGGGGCACGTTAGGGGCTGCATTTATCTATTAGCTCCAACTTATTGTCAGTGAAAGAGCAAACCACAGAATGTTAAAACCAGATTGTGTTGTCTTGGATTCCCTATCTGCTGTATACTGTGTACATATAGGAGGGTTCAAGAAATGTGTCCAAAGGAGTGAATGAAATGCTGTTGTAGACAGTTGTAAAGTTTTTTTTTTTTTACATTTTATGGTCCATCTGTGGTCCATACAGACTGGTTTGGAGGTTGGGATTCTGTGGGCTAACTCTGCTTGGGCAGTGGTTGTTTTCCTGAGTGTAATTTGCACATCAGGGAGCGCGTTCCAGCTGTGATGAAAGGAAACTGATTCATAATTCATGGAGTTGTAAATGTGGGTGCAACTGGCTAATGGGATATGTGGTGTTACGTAATGGACCACAGCGTAATGAAATGTAGGGAATATTGTATGACCCCACAGTAATTGGAACCAAGATTTTCTAATGAATTTGGAAGTCCTGGCTATACTTATCAAGTTAATTTCATTTCACTACAATGCAAGACAGCCCTCTTTCTGTTCAAGGTGAGAAGCTTATCAAGAATCTATATCCGGCTGCCAGCTACAAAAGAAATAAGTGGCATTATAAACCAAACAGCCACACTTAATTGGCCCATTTCAAATCTTTTCTTATCACTGTCACTGTAGAGATGGAGATAATCAACATGAATCTCTCTTTTGAAGTGACATTGAGAGTACAGGTCAGGCATTCTTACAATATAAATCATACAACTGAGAGATAAAAGCTAGGTAGGAGAACAGATTGGAGAGAAAGAGGAGGAGAAACAGAAAAGCAGTGTGAGAAAGGGACGGCAATAGCATGCTAAGGAAGCGCAGTTCCTTTGTTCTTATGCCACACACAGGAAAAGGCCACATCAATGATGCTGGCTGTTTTCAGCAAAAAAAAAAGCATAAAAGAGAGAGTGAGAGCAAGGCGAGAAGAGGGAGAAAGTGAGCGTAATCCATTTGAGATTCTGGAAGGGACTCAGTCCCCCCTGTCACTCGTCCATCCTTCCCAAGAAACACAAAGAGCATTATGCATGAAGCCCAGAAGGTCTCTGAGCACGCACCATGCTGTCGCCCGGCTCCACCGTACAAAGTCCCTCCGACACCATTTCTTTAGGAATTCACAATGCTGCATGACACAATAAAATACGTCCAAATCAATGAGGGGTTAAGAGGTGATAATTCTTACACTTTCAACCTTGACCACCTCCTCTGTTCTACTTCAATAGGAGAACAGAGGAGGTGGTCAAGGTTGAAAGTGTAAGAATTATCACCTCTTAACCCCTCATTGATTTGGACGTATTTTATTGTGTCATGCAGCATTGTGAATTCCTAAAGAAATGGTGTCGGAGGGACTTTTGTAACAGCCAGTCCCCTTTCAGATATGACATCTCTTTCCATGTGGGTGGACGTTGAATAAGAAATGGCAAGGAAGAGTTATAAAATATATTCAAATGCATTGTGTCTTTTTCTTTTGAAGTCTCAAAGTGCTGTCTTGGATTTTTCAGATTTCTGTGGATTTTCTCTTGGGTAGAAGTGAAAAACTTCCTTATTCTGCTGGAAAGTTTAGCAAAGGAAAGCAAGTTCGGGATGTGGCAACCACCCAAACATTGTGCAGGTGTGTTTTGCAGATAAAGTGTAAAACACACTGTAGGGAGGGAACATAAAGAAAAAGATAAAGGCTGAATCAGATCATGCAAAGAACAAGCTATATATGATGGCATGTCCTGATAAAAAACCTTGTGAGAGAGAGACACACATTCACCTTTGTATGCATTTTTTATAACACTTCTGCTGGCACAAATCCCAGCATGTCAAGCAATCTGAGATAAAAAAACAGTCAAGATCTTAACTTCCATCTGCGTGCAGGCATGTGTGTTTATGCTGACAGTTTTCAAATCTTCGAGGGATATATTTAGTCTCCTTTTCCTGTATTCGTCCACACTGCTGTACATAATAATATATGTTTTCATTTTTCATTAATTTTACAGGTATGTCTTTGCTCTGTAAAGTAAATAGTAAGGGCATGATAATTTGCCAAAGTTCAAATTCTAGAGTCCTTTCCACCCCAAACATCTCTACATAGTCTATGCTTAGTTGAATATGTACACATGAGCAACTGGAAAGTGGACCATGACCCAGAGTTTAAGAGGACACTGTTCACCAATAACAACATGGAGATTTACATCAAAGAGATGTATTTACACAGTACCATATTGGAATATGTGCAAATTAGGCTAGTGAAAGATTAATTCATTTATTTTGGGTAAAAAGGCTGATGCCTTCTATGTTGGACAGCAATTGATGAAAGACTTTTCCTGCCTTTATCAGTGAATGCTGAAATGAGCTCCATACACCTGTGACTTGATACACCAAATGTGCACCATATTGCATACTGGCAACAAAGAGCACAGCAATGCTCTGCAGTCTCCTCTTGACTCACAGTCTACTATAAAAGAAATGTGTTACAGAATGATCTGTTCAAGGATATTCCATTCATCTATATAATGCATGTTCTATGTACAGATGTTCATATACACGCCATACCTTCTCACATCAGAGCTGCCAAGAAATAGGCTGTGTGATGGCTAAGCTGTGTGGGAGGCTGAAACACACGTGTCACTTAGAATTCAGCTGTGTCACACCCTGGACCAAGCCAGTGCAGACAAATATTGGTTTTGTGTCAAAAAGCTACTTGAAAGTTGGATGTGTTAATCTCCCTGCTAATGGCCTGGCAAAGGCCTCCTTATTATTCCGGCTCCAGCCTCCCTCTACTGAGGGTGTCTCCACAAGGTTAATTAGTGGAGGGTCCCCTAAGGTTCCCCACGCGATGTGGGCTTAGCATAGTGGAGGTGCCTCTACACAAACAAGGTTAATGGAGCCTTAGATAACTCCCTCCTTTTTTCCCCTCATCCACATGGAGAGTGTTACTGTGCCTTAGTTATTCATCAGCCTTTAAGGTGGAGGGGCTGGCTGGCTGCCTTGGGAGTTTGAACTGTAGGTATTAGCCATTGAGATGACATTCACATCTGCTTGGGGTCATTGCATTATTTAAGTAATACTTTAGTTGGCAATAGGAAATGGCATTATGGTAAACAACCAATTGCTATTTCCAGCTATATTGAGTGATGAAAACCAAGAACTTTAATCATCATGTGTCATTGTGCAGAAACAGCAACAACAGAAAACATTTTCGCTACTAAAAAATGCATTTGGATATCATTTTGCCCGGAAAACCATTTTAGGAACTATCATCCATCAATGATCTTGCTGTGTAGCAGTTTTTCTGATGTAGGCAATAATGTCCTATTGAGCTAATCTCGAGCCCATGACTGTATTCGTCATCATTTCCCAAGAGAGAGAGGCAGTAACACGAGGCTTAAATCAAAGAAATAACCCACAGCGAGAGCGGGCACCCTGCAGAGGTCACTGTGTCACAAATGACTTTGCATTTAAGAGTCACACTCTGAATGGCACCTTTGAATAAAGTGTGTCTTCGAGCCATTCCCTAAGGCATATAGTTGAGCACACTCCACTTTGCCATGCGCACGCTTCTTCCCACCTTCCCTGCCCCACACCCCTCCTTTTTGCCACCTCTGTGACATCCGTCTGGAACAACATGATCCATCACAACAGCATCCCCTTCAGCACCATCCTGATTGCTTTGATTTCTCCTATTGACATTTCCAACCATCCCACCTGCATGCATTTTTCATGCTTGACCTGGGATGGTGAGCATGCATCATAGCCTGCCTGGAGATTCATGTGCAACAATCATGTTTACTTTATGTTCCATGAGTTCAGAGGCTAGCCAATACAGCTACTGTATGTCTGTCTCGGCACCATCTTGTCAATGTAAAGATATCGCCTTCAGAGAGAAAGGGATGAGAGGCACCCTGCTGCTTCTTCGAGGTCACAGGCAAGGAGGGTGCACATATACTGTATTCTGAAGGTTTGTAAGGGGAATGAAAGGCAGGAGAGGAGAAGCTAAAAGTTTTAAAGCCCCCTTTGGTGACTTGGTCGAGAGACTTGTGAAGGAATCTGGCTCCTCTTACTCTCTCATATGCACATCTAAGCACTTTCCCTGCCTCTGCTGGCCTTGTGACTGTGTCTATGACTGTTTGTGTGTGTGTGTGTGTGTGTGTGTGTGTGTGTGTGTTTGGGGGGTCTGCATGTTCATGGGTGTCCGTGCGTGTTTGTGTGTTTGTTTTTTTGGGGGTATGCATTGCAGACTCCCCAGTGCAGTGAGCCATGCTGTGTGTGATACTGGAGCCTGGAATAAAACAGGGCCATCTATTGAAGCCAGCATTTCAGATGTCACCTCTTCATGCTGTTGAAGTTGAGAGTTTGTCATTCCTTTTCCAATTTGGGAATACAAAAACATCCTACATAACCCCCTCCCTGTATAAACATGATATGCATAATATCTCTCTCTAGATGTCTAGAAGCCCACCAACTTACCTCAATGCATTCCCTCAAATGCATACATGATTAACAGATCAGTCGCCTCCAATGCTTCTCTCATGTTATATCATGATATTATGTCTCCGCTGCTTTGATCTGTGCTGGTTATTTCCATCGAGGTATCTGCTGCAAAACCTGCAGAAACCTCACACACTCATAGAGCCCAACACTTCACAAGCTCTGTTTGATGCATCTGTCTCCAAGCATGGAGACCCACTGACTATGTTATTCCACGGCACATTAATGGAGGGCCTCCAGCTGAGTGGGGCTGACAGACATCTGGGGGAGAGAGATAGCTAAGATGTGGCAGCTCCTGTCGCTGTATTGATTCACTTTCCAGCACTGACATTCAGAGCAGACACAAGCCAAGTTTCGACAATCTTATGTTCTTGGGCTGTTATGGATTTTATGGTCGAAAAGTGAAAGTTGTTGTAGGTGATGCTGAGGTCTGTCAGTCAGCACCGGGAGAAAGTCTGCCCAGCTCTTTTTCTGGAGTGAAAACTGTTTACTGGGTCATAATCTGTCCAAACTCTTTGGAAGCAAATGGGAGGATGAAAGGAAGAGCTCCGGCTCATACATATGCATAGCGGTGACATTGTGAACTCCAAGGGTTAGCGCAATAAAAATGATGACTAATTATGTTTGCCGTCTGTCATATCAAAAGATGTGCTGAGCACAGAGTGGCAATGACCGTCCCCTCCTCTGCCCATCTCTTTTTACTTTCTCTCTTCGTCCGATCTCCATCACTCTCACGTCTTTGCAGCGTCTTTCTTGCCTATTTTAATTTCCCTGTCAGGCAGTCTGCTTGCTGTCTGTGACTAAGCTGCTAGATTCCTTGCTTGTTGACTCAGCAGTTAAGTGCATTAATTCCCCATCCCTCTCACTCATTTGGTATTCCGTCGGATAGAAAACAAAACTGTTCTCTGGCTAGCTAATGCCGCATAAATCTATATGTAAACATATCATAAAACAAAGTTTAAGTAGAATCACAGCACTGTCACAAAGCTGAATAGCTACTTTCAAACTTGTATGCACTGATGTGCTCCTATTCTTATATGCACTGCCTATACTTTTGGCCTCAGTCCATCATATACATATATTCACAGAGGTCAAACCTAGTAAGTTGGTGCTTGGCCATGTCTGCTTTCCTTAAAGGCTGGGAGATGGATTGCGAGGGCAGCTTGAATAAAATGAAATGTACCTATCAGCATTCAGTCAGTCAGTCAGAAAAGGTCGTTAAAGAGTCCAGACTGTGTGTGTGTGTGTGTGTGTGTGAGAGAGAGAGCGAAAGAGAGAGTGAGTGAGGCAGACGGAGAAGAAAGACCTTCTGGATGCTTGTGGATTCCTCTTTCTCTCTCTGGTGATCTGCTATGCTGCCCAGCCAGTCGTCTACGTTAATGAGATGGGCAGAGCCTTGCTGTCATTGTCTCATTGACTTTTGAAGAGGGCCCTGCAGTCAGCAGGACTGTGCTGAATTCATTTTTGAACCCGCATGTGGGAAATGTGGTTAACAGGCAGGTCAGAGAGAAGAAAACACACAGAGAGGAAGAGGCAGGGAGAGTAGAAACAAAGAGACACAGGGAGAACAACAGAGGGCATGCAGTGGAAGTAGCACAGCGGGTGGAAACAGAGAGAGACTTGAGACAGAAAAGAAAAAGAGAGGGGGGTGGCGGATAAACAGAGATCGACAGAGACGTGTGGTCCAGATCCTGGGCAAGCTTAGGGTGTCAGCCCCTAGCTGTGAGCCCTGTGGGTTGTTACATAGCACCACTGCTATTTAAGTTTAAGGGAGGGGTCAGAGCTGACCACACTGCCTGTTGGAAGCTTTGGCTTTTTGTCTCTGGTATTGTGATAGCTTGCAGTTGCAGCTGAGTGGAAACCAATGATAGCTTATTGAGGGAAACCTCAAATGAGTTGCTCACTATTCTCGGGGGGAGGGGGTTGGGGGCAGGGCCACTAAGAGTGTAGAACCAGAGAAAATAACCAGAAGGGCTGATCCAAATTTAGACATTCTAAGTTATCATGTGTGTTTGCTTGCTGTAAATTAAACATGCAGTAAATCAAAGATACCTCTATTTTAGTCTGAAGCCGTTCTCTCATATGAACTCTGGACAATACCAGAAGAATCCGGAGTTTCCCTTTTACACATGTAGCACAAAACAGGGAGATTGTCCGTGTCAGATGCGTTTTCACTTACTGGAAATACTTTGTTTGGTTTAAGCGAGGGGTTGTGCCTAGAGCGTGCAGGATAAAGGACATGACGCAGATTACACCACGGTCACAGAACCTGTTCGAAATTTGGTTATAAACATCCAAGTCTGTATTTGTTTGACAATTTCGCTATTGGCCCTTCCGGCAGAAATTCTTAAATCTTGTTTAGTTAGACCTTTTTGTGTAAGTTACCCTTCTTCATTACCCTCGGATGTTTGTTTTTTTTTTCTACTTTTGCGCGAGCAGCGTCAACAACACGCCCACTCGCTCACCGTCAATTCTCCGCACAATGAGCTGCTCTATTCACACTTGGGCTCAATCGGACCTTACACACACTTTGTATGAGGGACCTGGCAGGGTAAACAGCATTTGATGTCCGACCCAACATGTAGCTTTTCCGGGTAATGTCTAGATAATTTCAGGTTTGCAGTGAATGTGTGAAAGGGGCTTTAGTCTCTTGTATTACAATACTAAAAACTTAAATATTGTACTGCACATATTATTTGAATTCCATGCATTAGTTTTTCTTGTACATTCACATTGTGTATTGCATGATAGCTGTACACAAAGTGCTTGTGTTAATCCAGCTGTGTTTCTTTCCTACCTCTACTGATGAATATCTCACCTGAATCATATGTTTGTAGACATTCTGTATGTTTGTTTGAATACATCTGAGGAGGGGAATGCATGTTGGCAAAACATCTTCAGTATTGTATGAATTAAACCTTATTCAGTGTCATAGAAATGTCAGTTACACAAAGACCAAATTCTATCATTTGAAAATGGCAATGGCTTGATACATACTCACAACATCTTTAGGATTTAAGTCTGGTGTTTAGTGTGTTTTAATTAGTGCTGTCAATCGATGAAAACACTTATTCAAGTTAATCACAGTCACAGGCTGTGATTTATCACAATTAATCGCAAATTTAAAATGCTAGGATTTACTTGTAAACGTGCAGTGTTGAAATAAATAAATGCATGACAAACTGGAAGAGGGAAGAGGGTGGGGTCAAACTAGTCTCGCTTTGCTAGACCATACACACACTGTGGAGCGGCGGAGGGACTGGCTAGTCCACACAGCATTCCGGGATGGGAGAAAAACGTGCTCTGGTTTATTGGCATTTCTTTAAACCAATCACAATCGTCATGGGCAGCGCTAAGCTCGCATCAAGCAGCTGCAAATATACTCATGCAACAGATAACCCAGATTGGAAAGATAGTTTAGCTAGCTGTCTCTAATTATCCTGCAGAGATCTGATCCGAGGAAAAGACATGCATCCGGCGGAATTTCCTGCAGCACTGGAGCAATCCCAAAAGTGGAACATCAAGGATATAGACTAGGGTCAAACTTGATAAAATGATTACTTTGTGCTAAAAAATGATAAGGCATTAATTTTTTTAACGCGTTAACGTTGACAGCCTTAGTCAGTGGCAATTTTAGACCCTTTGTAGGGGGGCTCATATATCAATTTTAGTGCTTCAAGTTAGAGTTTGCAAACTTCTATTTTAGTGACAAAACAGGGCAAACAATTACAGGTTCAAAGAAACAGGTTTAATATCCTGTGTCGCTGTTGCCAATGCTATGCACCTGTAACCCAGTCAAGGAAAGTTTTATTTTTTATTTATTTATTGTTTACACCTCATTATCATTTTGTTCGATTGTGGTAGTTCATAAAGGGACTTTCGTAGTATTTTCATTTGTTCAATATTTTGAATTTATCCTCTGTTATAATAATAAATACATATATTCATTGTTATCCTGTGAAATTATTGAATTAGCAGGAGGGGGTTAACACTTTTGCAAGGCATTGTATCTGTGTCACATTCTCATAAGGGGCTGAGCCCCCATAAAGCTCTGATCCTAGAATCGCCCCTGGCCCTAGTTTTAATTAAACTCTTAAAGCAAGTACAAGGGCTAAATAGCCTGCTTTTCCAGTGGTGTGTTATGCTCAGTATTATGGTTTTTATAATGTTTTGATTTCCACATTTTACTAATTTTGAAAATTAATATACATCTGTAATAGCAATTATGACTTCTTTTGGATGAGACAATATAAAGATATAGGAAAAATATGCTCTTCTCTCTCTGCACTAAGGATTGCACCTCAGGAGACAAGTCTGTTAAACTCCTGACATTTGCAGACAACACAATGGTCATTGGCTTCATCTGGGACAATGATGAGTCTGCATACAGACAGGAGGTCAAACAGCTGGCCTTCTGGTGCGGTCATAACAATCTGGAGCTACCCCCATCACCATACTCAACAACACTGTGTCTGCTGTGGAACCCTCCAGGTTTCTGGGATGTAAGTTCATGAGAGCAATGTAAAAAAAAAAGAAAAAAACTCAAATAGCCAAATT
Source organism: Perca flavescens (assembly GCF_004354835.1). Lineage (NCBI taxonomy): Eukaryota > Metazoa > Chordata > Actinopteri > Perciformes > Percidae > Perca > Perca flavescens. Next base: position 32,943,194 of record NC_041334.1, on the reverse strand, counting down.
CCTTGTATGTGTACTCATACCGGGCCTATAAAGATTATTCTGATTCTGAAATATTAGCTTCTTTGTGAAGTGCCCATTGAAATAAACATGTGTCACAAATTTAAGCTGGTTTGTAAAAGCAGCACTAGTTGCTTTGAATAAAACATTTTGCGATCACTGCAGACAAAACACACAGTTTTTGTTCTGCGAGACAGGAGAACATCTGAAATGAGAAAAGCTGAATTGCATTAGTAAGGGCCACTGATATTCTGACGGTCCTGTCTGAATATCAACTCCCTTGAGAGGAGAAAATGTCCCTGGTGAGACAAAGAAAAAAAAAAACATAAGCGCGAAAATGTTCAAGTGAATCGTTCTGCTTGTCTTTGGCTCTTAGTGAATTTTTAGACTTATGTATGTTGAGCGCCACTCTTCACTGACACAAAGAGACATGGCAGCTGTTTCATACATTCGGAAGGATTTGTTGACATTCTGAAATATTATGCCAGTGCAGCACTTTTCACTTCATTTGTGCTTTTAACCAGCAAGGAATATTTCAGTGTTTGAAATATGGATCACTGGCTATCAAAAGCTCTCACCCAAAAGAAGGGGTTAAGAGCAAAAATATCAAATAAACATGAGATAGATTCCCTCCCAGTAGACATTAAAGTGGTTTACATTTACACATTTTAAAAGTTTGTCAAGGTTTTACAATGTAAATTTAGTTTTGTGACCATAACGTGGGCTTATAAAAAGATATCTTGGTTGTAGCTACTCTTCATCATCTCGTCCCCTCTGTCTTGTCCTCCCGAGCCTGCTGACACTGATGGTTTATTAGTGAGTATCTCATCCCTCTCTCTCTCCCTCTGTCATAATCACTGCTCTTTATGATCGGTTTGCCCTCTCTGCCCTTTCAAGATGAGGCATGTAATGAGGGCTCTGGAGGGCTTTGTGAGTGGGCTATTTAGCTATTCAGACAAGATCGGCTCACACGTCCCACGCTCTCCAACTCAACTCCCTACCAATACCTCTCAGCTAAGCACAGTGATTGTTTGTCCCGCTCACAAGGTCACACAGTGATGGAGCTGGAGTGGCTCAGACATTCAAAATCAATGTTGGCTTTTAGTATATACTCCGTTCGTGTCGATCACATGATTGAAATGAGCAATTTGATTATATCCTATTGACAAATAAGGATTTATTCGGACTGTTTTACAGAGTTAAGTAGCTACGAAGACAAATAGCGCCACCTTCCTAAAATAATTGCCTACGTAATTTTTTAAGGTTTTTCAGAAAACACCAAAAATAAAATGGCCTAAGTCACATCCTTGACATAGGCAATTATACTAAAGGTGTAGAATCACATGACCTGTTCAACTGAGGATGTAGGCAATTTTACCAGAGGTGGCCAGCACCATGAGGAGATGATTTAGGCAAAGAAATCATTTTTGTTAAAAAATGACTTAGGACATTATTTTAGGAAGGTGACGATAGACAACTTAAAGGTCCCATGGCATGAAAATTTCACTTTATGAGGTTTATTAACATTAATATGAGTTCCCCCAGCCTGTCTATGGTCCCCCAGTGGCTAGAAATGGTGATAGGTGTAAACCGAGCCCTGGGTATCCTGCTCTGCCTTTGAGAAAATGAAAGCTCAGATGAGCCGTTTTGGAATCTGCTTGTTATGAGGTCATAACAAGCAAGCTTACCTCCCCTTTCTCTGCTTTGCCCGCCCAGAGAATTTGGCCCACCCATGAGAGAGAGACATCATGGCTTTCAAATGAGAAAAGTGGCAGTTGGTCAAGGCCCCCCCCCCCCTCCACATTGCCCCTCCCCCTCTCCTCCTCAATAGCTTCAGACACAGAAATGGCACATCCTAAGGAAAGCTCATTGTGGGACTGGCTCTAGTGGCTGTAGTTCTGCACCAAAGCTAAATTTCGGGAAAGAGACTTCAGATACAGTATTAGGGGACCACTAAGGCCTATATAAAAGCATCCAAAGAGCACCATGTCATGGGACCTTTAAAGGGTCAGTTTTCCCAAATTACCAAAAACCCCAATCAGAAACATTCATATTTTTCCACTCAGAAACAAATGTGCAGACTTCACTGTCAAATCAGTGAAATCAATTATTGAAATAATGAGTGAATAACTGTTTTCAATTCATCGTGGGTTATTTGATCAATGGCCTCTTCCCCACTTCCTCCTGCCCTACTTTCGGCATCCTTTCTGATCTCATATACACAGCTGTAAAGTTTTGTGACTGCATCTTGCACGGCTGTGACACTATTGCGGTGACAAAATCTGTCAAGACAGACAGACAGAAATACAGTATAAACACCTGACACACACACACACACACACACACACACACACACACACACACACATAGGGCTATACCTACATAACAGGTCAATGTCGAGAGTGACAGATAAATGCTGTAGTTAGAAATAAAAAATCCTTTGATTTCCATTTGTGTTTTTGGTCTAAAACAGTCCAATTTAAGAATGTTGACTCTAAGAAAATATTAGAACCAGGCTTTAAAGACTTATGTGGATAATGATCAGGGGTCTCATTTATAAACGTGGCGTACGCACAAAACGGGGCTGAAAATGTACGTACGCCACTTCCGACGCAAAGGTTGTGATTTATAAAAAACAAACTCGACGGGAGAATGTGCGGTCCTCTGAACTCTGACCCATGCGCACGCCCATTTTGGAGACAATGGGAATTGGCAACGCAGATGGTGAGGTGGTGAACTGAAGTCAGACTGCAGAAAGTAAATGTGGGAATAACGATTACTCGTAATATTTTTAAGTATTGATGTCTCACGCACATTTCTTCACTCCATATCATCCACGTTGTCGTGAAGATTAAATCCAGCAGTGTTATTTGCGCTTGTACTGAGTGATACTTGTTCCATAAACACCTTGTAAAATCCAACTCAAATCTTAAATCAAAATTCCTATCTTAATATTTAATCGGCCCTGTCTCACCATCACATTGTCCGCTACGGAGCGCAGGAGGAGGAGATGGCCCGACTCCATGGAATACAGGATAGCATCAAATACCTGTAGAATAATGTTCTTATTATTTGCAGATAAATATGATAAGAATGTAAATGGTTTCCATAAGAGAGCAAGTGTGTGTTTTGGTGTATGCTTATTGCACAGAGTTGTGTGCTGTCATACAGACAGTGCTGGTTAAAAGTTCTCCGGGTGAGACACATCTGCATTCCCCGAACAAAGGAGACTCTGACGCACAGATGGTTTAGCTTAAGCGGTAAATATAAGATAGTTAGGGTCACAGTGGCCTCGAGCAAAGTACATTGAGTAATAATAACAAGTGAAACAAGAGCAGAATGTACCGCTTCACGTGAGAGCAAATGTTGACGAGACACAGCACAGTGGCCCCCACCCTCGCGTGTGCTGTGTGAAGATAACCCTCCCTGTGCTGCAGAAGAAGAGAGGGACCAAGAATGAAAGTATAAGAGATAGATCGGGTCTCACGAGGTCTGACAGTCTAGACATACAGTACAGGCTAAAAGTTTGGACACACCTTCTCATTCAATGTGTTTCTTTTTTTTCCATGACTATTTACATTGTAGATTCTCACTGAAGGCATCAAAACTATGAATGAACACATATGGAATTATTTACTTAACAAAAAAGTGTGAAATAACTGAACACATGTCTTATATTTTAGATTATTCAAAGTAGCCACCCTTTGGTTTTTTTGATAACTCTGCAAACCCTTGGTGTTCTCTCAATGAGCTTCATGAGGTAGTCACCTGAAATGGTTTTCACTTCACAGGTGTGCCTTGTCAGGGTTAATTAGTGGAATTGTTTCTCTTATTAATAAAAAAGCAAAGGGTGGCTACTTTGAAGAATCTAAAATATAAGACATGTTTTCAGTTATTTCACACTTTTTTGTTAAGTACATAATTCCATATGTGTTCATTCATAGTTTTGATGACTTCAGTGAGAATCTACAAAGTAAATAGTCATGAAAATAAAAGGAAACGCATTTGAATGAGAAGGTGTGTCCAAACTTTTGGCCTGTACTGTACGTGGACCGGCTCTGGCTTTTTGTCTGTTGCTAGGGATACTTAGTCTCTGCGTGCTTTGTGATCCTACTGATCTGTGTATTGAAACTCTGATGCTTGACTGATTAAACAAATGTATTTGACTTTATCTTATCGTCTTATTTGGCTCTTGCTTAGGATCAATGTAATTCCAATTTAATGAATGAGCGGGGATATATAGGTCTTTTATTTGGAGTCAGACACATTGTCCCAAAAGGGGGGTCACAGAGGAGGAAATCCCCAACATACCCTACCATTAGATAACTACAGAACACAGTGTAAATAACTAAATATCTGTCTTTAATACTGTGCATATATCATCAAATGTCAAAGTCTGGAAATACAGCTGTTAAGCTCTCGCGCAATCGTTACCCTTAATGTCCTCGTTATCAGTCCGAACTTTAATACTGTTCGTGACTAAACCTGCATGAAGAAAAGTGTGTTTGCCTTTTAGACTTTCTTCTTCAAATTGTATCTGGGGGTGGGGGATACCACTAGTTGATGCTGTGATTTTGGCAAGGTGTCTACAATCACAAATTGTTGTAAACATATAAATACTGCAGTGACCCCTGTGCGTAATGCTGCATAATGGCAGTCCAGTCCATAATTGTTTTTACTGTCAGTGAGTAGCACCAAGTGAAAGTCAATGTTTTATTTATATCTAGGGAAAGTGATCATGTCGTTAGTTCAGCTAAGTACCGGTAAACTTATCTAGATCTAGAAAATACAAGGCATCGTGCTAGCTATGTGCTAACTTGCCAGTCCCACCTGTGAAATCCCCCGATGGTTGTAAACACATAGATATGATTGATATCATGATTAGATATCTCACTTTTGATGGTAGCCTACTAGCTCCAGTAACAACATATTTGCCTGGTGTTTATTTATTACTTGGATGGGGATGCTGTTCAGCTTTTCACAAGTTTAGACAGCTAGCTAACGCTACGCCGACGTTTCGCTAATGTTAGCGCAACAGCGTTAGCAACAGCATAGCCGGCTAGGTAAATATTACAACTACCTTCGGAGTTTCCTATATCTGCGTCCACGTTGTCAACATAAGACTTGTGGCATTAGTGCTCCTTTTGTACCTTAACTTTGTTGAATGAAACGTTAAACTTCGCTCCTACAAAATGGTTTTTGTTAGTTACACACAAAGGTAACTGGCTATAGTTAGCCTGTACGTATGCTAGCGGACATTAGCTAATGGTGCATTCTTTTTGTCCAGCGAAGTCGATTTACGAGTTGTTTTCCGGAGTTACGAACCGGAAGTTGCAAAAAGAACGTCACCGAGGTCGTATATACAACTCGTCAAGTCATCTGAGTTCACTTTCAAAGATGGCTACGTCGTGCATCGCACGTAGTAAACATTGTGGTTTTCTACAATTTTAAGCACTTTAGTCTTTGTTGTAACCAAATGAAGAAGTCGTACACATAGCATTGTATACTGCTACCTATAGGCATGTCGCTACAGTCTTATTATGAGTTAAATACCACCTAATCAGTTATTTTGTAGCTTGTGCAGCTGAAATTGGCTAGAGACGCTCAATTGCTATATGACAACAATGGCTTTAAGCCGAGTCTTGAGCAGAAAGCAGAGCAGTAGCCTAACGTTAACGTTAATCAAAACATAATTTTCATTTATCAAACTGTGAAATATATTTGTGTAATATGTCAATAACTGGGTGAATAGAATCCTAAATGTTACTAAAAATGTTACAAAAATCCATCTTTTCTCCGTCTCGTAGTATTGTGTGACAAAAAGAACACAACAACCCGCGGTTATTCGTTTTTCGACATGGATGTGACGTCACACTTAAGCTACTAGTCGCAATTACGAGACAAAAAGAACGCACCATAACGTTGCATAGCCAGCAAGCAGCTTCGGCAAGCTAACCTCGACAGCTAACACATCCATGTGTCTCCATTTCAAAACATCACTGCAGATTGACGGCTTTTAACAGCAGAGGTTGATTGTGGGCAACATACTGTCGTGGTTAGCTCGCCGAAACTACTTCCGATTGCCAAAGTTGCTGGCTGGCTACGCAACGTTAGCTAATCCCGCTAGCATACATACAGGCTAACTATAGCCAGTTAGCTAGCTTTGTGTGTAATGTTACAAAAAAAAACTATTTCGTAGGAGTGAAGCTTTATATTTCATTCAATAAAAGTATGGTACAAAAGGAGCACTAACGCCACATGTCTTGTGTTGACAACATGGACGTAGCTCTGGAGGCAGTTGTAATACCGGTAATTAACTAGCAGTCTAAGCTAACGCTGTTGCGCTAACGTTAGCAAACGTCGGCGTAGCGTTAGCTAGCTAGCTGTTTAAACTTGTGAAAAGCCGAACAGCATTCCCGTCCAAGCTGCCTTTCACTTCCCCTCCAATATTATTATACACATAATAAAGACACATTGACTCGGTCGAGACCAAAAGCCATATTTTGCCAGATCAGTGGCAGAAACCGTGACCGGGACAGTGAACCGAGACGGGGCTTTCGCATAGACAGTATATAAGGGCTTTCGCCTGTCGTCTCCCCAACGTGACGTCATGCAATGCATTGTGGGGGAAAGGAGAAACCACTGTAAAAAAGTACTACTTTTTCGTATTTTATTCCGTTTTGTGATATCCATTGTATTTGATGTTGTTGGGTAACAATTTAAATGTTTATTACCAACAAGCAAATTGCAAAAAATCGTTAGAAAATAAACCCTGCAACATGGGCTTTAATACTTAAACATATTAAGAGTAATTGTTATTCCCACATGTACTTTCTGCAGTCTGACTTCAGTTCACCACCTCACCATCTGCGTCGACAATTCCTATTTTGTCTCCAAAATGTGCGTACGTACGTGTCAGAGTTTGCGTTCAGGACAGCACATTCTCCTGTCAAGTTAGTTTTTTATAAATCACAACCTTTGCGTGGGAAGTGGCGTACGTCCATTTTCAGCCCCGTTTTCTGCGTACGCCACGTTTATAAATGAGACCCCAGGTTGATATTTTATGGGCCCTTATGCATCCCTGTGTTTTGGCCTTATTTGTAACAAGAGCTTTTCTATGCTCATGAATATTTAGATGAGCTGCGCGCTGATTGGTTGAGCGAATCGCCATACACACACATTAGAGACGCGCGCTGATTGGTTGAGCGAATCCCCAATACAAACACATTAGAGACGCAACAGAATCTCATATTCCAGACACTGCAATGTTTTGTTACCAAATTCACTTCTGAGACTTTTTTATGCGAGAAATCAACTATATAAAGCTCAAATATGGGCCGTTTTACGAAAAATGATGGCTAATTGCAAATTTGGTAAGACGTGTCGGACTTTAGCAGCTCCACACAGTCTGACGAGAAAGCGGCAGCCTGCTGGGCTCCATACTCAGTGCAAAGTCACCCTTTGTGGATACTGCACTACCGGGGCTCCGCGGCCGGCTGCCGTCCTTGTTAGGACGAGCAGCTAGCTAGCTATATGTCCCATTCAATACAATGGGAAACAATTGCAGCTAGCTAGCTACACTTTCAGCATAACTATAGTATATTTACAGTTTGAATTTTGTCACGCCACTTATATAACATCTACCCCAATGTCTTATAAAGCTTAGCTAACACTTGTCCAATTTTTGTGACTTTCAGAGCTCTCGTTAGGAGGAGGCTAGCTAGCTCTCATTGATGGACTACAGCTCACCGCGGGCTCTATCAATGAGACTCGCGGACAACAAGTGTTTATTTCCACAATCGTTTGTTTAAAGGTCCAATATGTAATATTTGTACTGTAATAAATCCAAAAATGACACCAATGCCTCATCAGATATTAAGGAAACATGTTAAACTGAAATACTATCTTTTCTGACAACAATGCTAATTTCAGTATTTTTTCTTTTTGAAATTTACATTCCGTGACGGAATTTATGTTTAGGTCTGTGTGTTGTTATCAACGGCCCAGTTTGACAGGCAGGCCGGGTTGCCAGATATACCTGTAAAAACGTAAACCCAGCGCGCTACAGCTGTAACGTTAGTACAGCCATGAAAGCAGCAAACAAACCAACAGGATCAACGGAGATAGATTCTACATGACATAAAAAAAAAAAAAAAACAGCATGTTTCTAACAGTTGCGTGACCAGAGACGTAACAACCCCCTGGTAAATATTTGAGATGTATTTGAAAGATGGAGACAGCTTAGAGCCCAAAAGGACGCAGAGTTGGCTTATTTTCTCCTGAACCGGTAAGCATTAGCTCCACGCTAATTTATCACAGCTACTAGGGATGGGCATTTTTTGTCATTTCAACATTTGTGTACTCACATTGAATTATATAGCTAGAGTAACCGAGTTGGTTACTCGCAAAAACAATTGAGACATAGCCAGTAAACTGATCCCGACTGGTCCTGGCTAACGCCGCCATGCTAACCCTGTTAACTGTTAACGTTACCGGGAGGACCAGGCAAGCAGCCCATGGCTGTTTACAGCGTGTAGCCTCTTCAGCGGCTGGAGCCGACAACGGTGAGTTATTTTAAGCCACGAGAGGGGGGCTGTAAATTGGAAAGAGGGGACTATCCCCCGTGAACTTCGAGTCTGGGCAGGAGGGGGCGGGGGAGACGACTCTCCAGTATTTTGAATTGGTAGTGCAGTAACTATTTTAACCGCTAGCTGCCAGTATTACACACAATATTACATATTGCACCTTTAAATAACTCAACACATTATGAATACACACATTATAAGATTAACTGGAACCTGTGGTAACAGATTGCTGGCGTAACAAGACCGCGCTCTCACTCACACACACCTGGCATTTAGCTAGCCGGAAGAGGGGAGATGCAGGCCCTGGAGCTCTGTCCAGGCAGCGGCATTTGGTAGTCCATTACCCCACAAAACGGTGACTTTGCGCGGGTATGGAGTGCTGTGGGCTGCCAGCCGTGACGGAGATCAATCAAGCTCACAGCAGGCCGGGGTCTGTGAAGGCAGGCAGGCCAGGCGGCGAGGCAGCTACACAGGCAGCACCGGCCGCTGAACTCCGACACACAGTCGGACAAAAATTGCAATTAGACATACATTTTTGTAAAACGGCCCATATTTGACCTCTACATAGTTGATTTCTCGCATAAAAAAGTCTCAGAAGTGAATTTAATAGTAAAATAGCACATGAACAATGTATACAATTTCTGAGATCTGCCCGACATAGATTCAGAAGACTAACTGATCTCAGGTCAGTTGTGTAGCCTATGTAAATGTTGGGGCGTGACCAAGAGAGAGACTAGAGCCAAATGAGGAGGAGCTGCCGAGTTGACGTCAACTAGGCGGCTTGTTGAGATTTGCCCGTTTTCAGAGGCAGTTTCAAATTGTGAGATTTGCAGAAGAAAGAGGTGTCAATGGGATTTAGAGGTTCTATGTATGTCCTAGTTACCCACTAAACTGTCATTATTCAACTATGACAAGGTAAAATCCCTTGTGTTGACATCGGGTCACATTGACCCGTTTTCAATTTTTGTTTTATATCAGAAAATATGGGATGTAGAAATAAGCGCTGAAAATGTGTGGAAGAAAAATTTAACAATTTAAAACGTTGGAAAAAGCAAAAACAAACTGTGAAAAAAAGGCGTCAAACGTCGAAAAAAAGGTTGACGGGAAGACAACACAAGGGTTAAGACATGACCTTGACATCCTCAGTGGTGGCTATAGCCTAGGCCTACAAGCTTGCAGGAGAGAATTTAAATTTTTCATTTGTGTGAAAATCTAACTTTTTTCTTATGAAATATAAACAAAACATGTAACATTCAAAGAATAACAGACTTCTGTAACTGCAAATAAACATAGATGTGGACAATATTGTGAATTTTTGAGGGTTTTAGATGTCATTGCATTGCAGCTGGGATTTTAGGCTGTAGTGGCAATCTGACAACAAAAACTGCCACTGGAGGGAATTTGAAGGCATTTCCAACGCTTGTTGGTGCAAATGATGAGGTCCACCATCGTCTTGAGTTTAACACTTTATTTTATGAATGCATTTAAAAACACCTACAAAAAACTCACTTTGCCGACTGAAAGATTAAAAATGAGCAAACTAGATCTAAAACATCACTCACACACAACTAAATTTAAAAACTGTGTGGCTTCCCAGATCCTAATTCCCTAATCCCCCCTTCACCTGTGCTTCCCTGTTTCTAACCCCATGGTTGTGGTAATTAATTAGCACACATACACACAGGTGCAGACACCCTGACGTAGTGATCAAAACCATTCACACAAACCTATCACACACACACAAGTCTAAATTGGCTACAACAAATGCCTATTAATATTCATTGGAATACGCATGCCATGACAACTTTAAATGTCAGACTTCACTACTACTGTACACTTCAACTGTAGCCTACAGTGTAGCTCTTAAATATGATTGTACATGCACTGTACGGAACGTGCACTTTAATTTGGGACTTTTCTGCGGCAGCTTCACGCAGAGCTTTCGCCGTAGCCTACGTAAGTAGGCCTACTGGCCATGTTTATACTTGTGCATTGGTATGAGTGTCAAGCTGGCGTGTGTGTGTGTGTGTGTGGGGAGTGGGCAATAGAGCGAGGGAGAAAATGAGAGAGTGACAGCGATTAGCTTCGGAGCGAGTAGTGACTCTAAAGCAGGGGTGGCGAACCTGTGGCTCTTGAGCCATATGCGGCTCTTTGCCTGCTCCTTTAAGGGGCCGTCCACACGGAAACGTTTTTTGTGCAAACGCACATGTTTTGCATCGTTTGGGCCGACCGTCCAGACGAATCCTGCAAACGCACTGCCTGAAAACGCACTTTTTTGAAACCAGGTCTCAGGGTGAAAAAATCCGAAAACGGCTCTCGTTTGGCTTCGTATGGATGGTGAATACGAATCCGTATCGATGATGTCATCGCCACACCCCTCTTTTAAACCCTCTCCCACGGCCGCTGACGCACACAACTGCGGTGAAGCTAGGCGAGCATGTCCCATCTCCGTGGTCAAACCAGCACACTATATCTAAATACTGTGTCTCTGCTCCCTGACCCTTCCCTCTGGATTCTACACAAGATATATTGCTAACGTTATGTAGCCAACGTTAAACATTGCTAAAGTAGCTGACTGCTCCAGCAGCGAAGTAACCATTGACGTAACCTTAACGTTTTTTTTTACGTCACTTGACCGCGAATAACTTTACATCTGAAGCGTTTAAAGACTCTATTTGTCCATTGTTTATTTCTAAAGAAACACGACAATGTATAAAAGGCTCCATTACCTTGTACCTCACGTTATAGCTCCGTAGCAGACGTTTTTGTAAAAATAAGCTAACAATTGTGTCATAACCAAGTGACTTACTGTCGCACAGTAGAGGAATTACCGTATAGTACAGGAGAAGCTCGCAGGCAGTTTCGACTTACATTAGCTGTTTAGGTTTAATTACTAATGTTAACCAGCATGTTAGTTAACAATAATTAGCCTGTGCTTATATGTGTGCTTATCTCCTTACATACACCTACGCTCTCCGTCTCTGTAAGATTGGAAATGATTGAGATTTCTCTTGGCACAGCTACCAGAAGACTTACAACTTTCAGACACGTTGCTCACGTCACATTTACGTTGTCTCTGTCAGTTGGAGGCTGCGCAGTAAAGCAAGAGATCACCGGAAAAGTGCTTAGCCTTCACTGGTCTCCGTCCAGAGCAACGGGGTCTATTGGTCCATTATATACTGTCTATGCATGTTCGCCGTGCCTCCTTTTCAAGCTCCGCCCATGTCTGCCAGTTGACCTATGAACGGCTCTGCGCTAACTCGCACATGCTCCCGACGTCACATCTCTCTTTGGTCTTCCTGTCAACATGGCGACATCCATGGCATCTCAGGCTGCAGCAAGAGGACTGAGGACAGCAACCTCAAAGCACATACTTCTCGACAAACTCAAGGTACTTTTACCGCTTACATTACTGACAATGCGTTTTTCACCTCGCACGGGTGGGTTCTGCTGCCGTATGTCCGATGCCATCGTCTCAGGGAGCTGTTAGTGGAGCTACGCGGCTAGCAGGTTAGCAGGTTAGCATGTCTGACCAGAGAGAGCTTTGACCATGGGTCTGACAGATCAAAGTTGAACAGTGTGACAGTCTGCTGATGATGTAACGTTAAGGACACGGCGTCCTATGGCGCTGTAATGTAATAATTGTAATCATGCAGGTCTTGTAATGTAAGACTGTTCTTCAAAATTAGTTATTTTATTTTTTATTCAAATGAGTTATTGGACGGGAGTTTTTCTGAGGAAAACGTCACTAAACTCTTTACTAATGTCTGTTACAAAATTCTAAGTACAGCATTTATCTCTCACTCTCGACATTGACCTATTGTGTGTGTGTGTGTGTGTGTGTGTGTGTGTGTGTGTGTGTGTGTGTGTGTGTGTAAAAGTAATAACAGAGTATTAGTTCTTGAATTGGCACATCTTTGAATAAGTCTTTACATCATATTTATTTGTTTATTTTTAGTATGGGCTGTGCAAACACATGCATAGTTATAAAGCCAACTTAGGGAGATACATCTGAATACTGTCACCGGGACATAGCTCACTGCCATATTAGATAAGACCACAGTGAAAAGGTTAACTATTGCACTTTGATCCTCCAGTGTCTGTTTGCTCCACAGCTTGCAGAATTTATCAGATTAGGTTTGGTCTATGTACAAATAGCAAATTATTAGTTACATCGTCATCCATTTTGCAAACAAATCGTTGACCACAAAATGCTGCCAAAGCCACGAAAAAAGGGATCAGAAATAAAGCCCAATGCCTTGTATTGACTAACCATCAAGAGAAGAAAGCTGAGTTGTTTTTATTTTGTAAGAAATTTCACAGGTTCAGGGGAAGCGAACAAATATATCTGCATGTTCTGCTACAAGCGGTGCCTCTGTTTGATAATTTTCTTCTGAGTCAGCATTGTATACAGTATATAAGAATGGACCAACAGATCCCGTTGCTCTGGACGGAGACCAGTGAAGGATATTAGAAACACTTTTCCGGTGATGTGCAATGTCATTGTGCACTATTGTACCGGCGCTAACCTCCAACTGAGCTTGAAGACTTATGTCACGTGAGCAACCTGTCTGAAAGTTGTAAGTCTTCTGGTAGCTGTGCCAAGAGAAATCTCAATCATTCCCAATCATGCAGAAACGGAGAGTGTAGGTATATGTAAGGAGATAACATAGGCACAGGCTAATTATTGCTAACTAAAATGCTAGTTAACATTAGTAATTAAACTTAAACAGGTAATGGAAGTCAAAACTGCCTGCGAGCTTCTCCTGTACTATATGGTAATTCCTCTACTATGCGACAGTAAGTCGCGTGGTTATGACACAATCGTTAGCCTATTTTTACAAAAATGTAAAAATGTCTGCTACGGAGCCATAACGTGAGATACAAGGTAATGGAGCCTTTTATACATTGTCGTGTGTCTTTAGAAATAAACTATTTGTCAAATAAAGTCTTTAAAATGCTTCAGATGTAAAGTTATTCGCTGTCAAAGTGACGTCAAAATGAATGGCAGTCAATGGAATGCTAACGGTGGGTGATGGCTTGTTAGCATCAAAATGGCGCCATAGGAGCTACGGGTTGTGGAGAGAGACTTACCCCCTTGGTCAGCATCAGAGATCTGGTCTTTATTGGCACTGTGCCTGTTTAAATGTTTGTAACACTAGTGCAGATGTCCTGACTGAAAGGACAGAGCCAGAACCTGTTTTTGCTGTAAACATTGGTCCAGTCAAGTAGGCACACTCTGTTTGGCACAGCAGGACAGTTCAATCTCATGTCATATTTATTTTTACACGCCTGCTTTTGCTGCCTTGATATATTTTGGTACTGATGGAGCCTTGACACTTTAAACAATTTTTAAATTGAGTGGCATATGGAGTTTATGACAGCTAGTGTGCCTGGAGCACAGTGGTTTACATTAAACCCGGGATTTAAAATGGCATGTGCTTTATATTGCGAATACCGATGAATTTAAATATTTTTTTCATCCGGATTCTCAAGATCAGCTTTGGCTATTCTGAGCAATGAGGCTAGAGTAAACATGGTCATCAGGATGCAGCCTAGAGCTTTTTACTGATTGTTTTTGTTATTCATTTTTCAGTGTTTAATAGATGGATGTGTGTGTGAATTTCCCACACCAGGAGTAATGTATATGGTTCTATTTAATAGCGATTGATTATCTGTTAAAAAAATGTTCTATGTAAAATGTTCTATTAAAGAAAAGATAGAAAATAAATATTTGCGTGCGCTGTAAAGTGGTTAGAAAAAATTATATCGGAATTGACTAAATTTGGATCGGCAGGTCAAACTCAATGAAAATTGGGAATCGGCCTAGAAAGTTGTAATCGATGCTAGGGATGGGCATGATTACTCGACAATCGATAATTGATTATTAAGAATTTCGTTGGACATTAATTTGTTATCTATTAAACTAATACTGGTTGCGTAGTGTGAGTCTTGAAGCAATTAAATTAATTTCACAGTGTGGCAGCAATTAAACATTTTACCACTCGGGGGCAATGTTTGACTCCATACTCAGTTACCTGGCTGCGAGTTTCCGTTTTGATTTCAAAAGCAACCATGAAGAGGACACGGCGAAGTGTGGCGTGGGACCATTTAGATATATATATTTTTTTTATTTATTTATTTTTTTAAACGACTTGGTTCACTGCAAACACTAAGATGCCGTGTATAAGTACAACACGGCCACGACTCACATGATGTAGCCTACCACTAAACAAAGTGTATCCGACCTTGGTTGATGTCGGTGGCGGCCGCGGTGCATCCTGCTTTCAGTCTCAACCTAGCATAAACTCGGCGTTAGCATGGAGGATCTGCGATGCACAACGAGCAGAGAAAATTACCCAAGGGACCTGCAAGTTTATTGACATGGATATTGGAACCAGCATATCATATTTCGTCATGACGTACCATCACCAGAGTGGTAGAAACCCACTACGAAGAACGGAATAAGGTTCCCCGGGCTGGCCAAGTTAGCGCGGAGGTAGGCGACCTGTGCATCCCGACAACCTGTTTTCAGCGGCTGGACTGACGATCACCAGGTAGCGATAGCGTCTGACCCCAGATCATGTCAACATGCTTATCTTTCTCAACAAAGATCAGTAGACTGGTGCAGAAGTTGTATCTGAGTTAGCCTACTGGTTATTTTTTATTAGGCTTTGTCCCGTGCCTTGGATAGTTTTGAGTTACATTCTGTTTAAGAACGCCGGCTCGCAGCTACAGGTTTTGCTGTTTCAGGGCGCCGCAGCGCATATATCTATATCTATGATCTATATCTATAATCTATATCTAAAACCTCCAGTTTAACTGCCACAAGTTGTTCTTCTTGTAATTAAGATCTCATCGAGGAAAAACACGCTGTATTTTCATTACAACTCCATCGTATTGAGGGGAGGATGGACGGGGCGTCCATCCTCCCCTCAATACGATGGAGTTGTCCCGTCCCCTTGGCTGAAAAGCACCCCCAAAGCATGATGTTGCCACCACCATGCTTGACGGTGGGGATGGTGTTCTTTGGGTTGTACTCTGTGTTCTTTGCCCTCCAAACACGACGAGTTGAGTTGAGGCCAAAAAGTTCTATTTTGGTCTCATC